>NC_138228.1:217500-219529 GCF_964197995.2 Scardinius erythrophthalmus
GTCCCAGACGCTCGCCTCCCGGAAGCGCGTCAGCTCGGGGAACAGCGGCTCGAGCTCTTCGCGGACCGCGCTCAGGTGCGCGTGCACGTATCTCAGCTGCGTGCCCGAGAACAGACCCGCGCGGCTGCCGCTCGCGTCGCCGCGTCGCTGGAGCGTCCGGTTATGACACGTCACCGCGAACTTGGTCTCGATCTCGTTCCACTCCACAATGAACCTGAGCTTGTGGCTCTCGCTGTCCTCGAAGGCGTCGCGTTTAATCGCGACCCATCCATCCAAGCTGTCCATCCGCGCGCTGTCCGCGTCCGCGTCGCTCATCGCGATGGTGTTCAGTGTTGTTCTGCACTTCCGCTGTCGTCATCCCGCGGTCACGTGACAAGGGGAATTCCAGCGTTCTTGTGACTCAGTCTTTGCCAATTAGATTATGACAATATTCCCTTAATATCTGCTTAGTTTATAAATCTACAATGCGTAAACTATTGTGTGAAGTAACAAGAGTTGCTGTAAGAATAACAGAAAACCTTAAAGTCACTGTTGTTATCAAATGTACTTGTAACATCATCATTTCATCTTGAGCATTATAACGATAAACACACAGAATCCAAAAAAATATAGAAATACATAAAACAAAAGCTAGCATTCTAAAAACTGACTGGGCAAATGTGTGTCTCTAAATTACATTTCTGATGAAAAACTTGTGTTGATGTTTATATGATGTTTATACGACCCTCAGAGGTCGGAGATCACGCCGGCGTGATCTGCTCGCTTTTTTCCTTGTGAGTTGAATTGAGACCCGAAATACTCTTTTGACTTTGATTTTACAAAACAAGTTTCATACATCAATCGATTCTATTAAATGTGTATTATTTTTGTGTATACTCACAATAAAAACAAAGTGTTGTGCTTTTTGCCAAATAAAGAAAAATAAACACGAGGCGAGTTCTGCCTTCTCTCTGCCAGTGTAGTCCATTCTGAAACGCGTCCGAAAATGAACAATAACTCAGCGAATACTCAGTCAAACAGGCATACAGTCACACAGGCATGAAGCTTTAATTCTCTTCTTTTTAATGAAGTAATTTATATAAAAAACAAATATTCTCATCTTGTGAAATCTGTATTAAAAGAGAGCGATTCCAGTCGAGCTAATTACATCTGATTCAGATGTAATGTGACTCCGCCCACGGAGAGCGTGCGCTATTCAAACGCAAATGACTGAGGCAATCCACGCAATCCTGTGAACGCCCCCATATCAGCTCGAGAAAACACAAGTTTATTCAGATCATTACTTGTTCACACCGTCTTGCAGCTGTGAGGAATAATAATGGAAAATGTCCCTCAGAAGTGCGGGTATATCGAGGAGCGAGCTGAGGAATACCAGTAAGTTTTTTCCTTCTCACGTGAATTTCTTCACGTGGGTTTCTGTTTATGAATGAATGAACGGCAGAGATGCACGCTGTTTACCACAGCTGGCAAAGACAGTTTAAAATTAAATCGCGTGTGTGAATGAATGATGATGTTTCAGCAAACTGTATTGCTATACTGAGATGAGTAAAAATCGACTGAAATATGCTGAAATAAAATGTAGGCTATTTGTATAAGCAACGTATTAAACTGCAAATTAACAATATGCCCTAATATTTCATGAAAACAACGTTACAGTCAGGCGAAATATGAAAGTAATGAATACATAGATAAAATGTAGGCCTATAATCATTTTTTTTTACAAAGAAAGAGTACACTTGAAATATTGTTGAAATTGTAATATTGTTGTAATTGTAACCTTTTTAATAAAATGGCAAAACATATTTACAAGATAGATGTAAGCAAAATCTTAAATGGTCAATATAAGTCTTCTTCTAAATATATCTTTGTCTTTGCATTGTGGCTCAGCCAGTGTCACACTTGAATGAATGGCTAATTATGCAGAGTCATTATGCAGAGTGGGTGGGACATTGTTGTAAACCACTCCTCGTTCACGCCCCCTCGCATATTGGCTTTCCAAGCAAAACCTGTTTTACATCAATTTAAATCA
>NC_138228.1:224729-227229 GCF_964197995.2 Scardinius erythrophthalmus
TAGCGTATAAAATAAGGCAGCAGTCTCGTCAGTGGATCGACATCGGAGGGAAACGCTGGAGAGTTCAGTAGAACAAACGCCTCAGTCTAGAACATCCTCAGTCCTGATCGCTTCGGCGTCTGGGTCGCTTCTCGTTGTCAGGGTGTTTATTAGCGAACATGATTCTCATCATTAGTTATTAATGATAAACGGGAGGAAAGTCACGAGCCAGAGGAAGCACGTCTCGACCAATCCGTCACTCCGGCGGCCTCAGGCTCCGCAGCTTCTGCTCATCCAAACCCTTCCAGTACTTGAAGTTGTTGTCCAGATGCTGCATTAGATTGGGCAGATCGGCAAACGCTGGAAACAGAGAAACACACATCAGTTCACTTCATATCAACATTCACACACACTAATACATCAATCAAATATATATATGGAGGAGTGGTGGAGGAAGTGGAGTAGTGGAGGAAGTGGAGTAGTGGAGGAAGTGTAGGAAGTTGAGTAGTGGAGGAAGTGGAGTAGTGGAGGAAGTGGAGTAATGGAGGGGTGGAGGAAGTGGAGTAGTGGAGGAAGTGGAGTAGTGGAGGGAGTGGAGGAAGTGGAGGAAGTTGAGTAGTGGAGGAAGTGGAGTAATGGAGTAGTGGAGGAAGTGGAGTAGTGGAGGAAGTTGAGGAGTGGAGGAAGTTGAGTAGTGGAGGAAGTGGAGTAGTGGAGGGAGTGGAGAAGTGGAGTAATGGAGGGGTGGAGGAAGTGGAGTAGTGGAGGAAGTGGAGTAGTGGAGGGAGTGGAGTAGTGGAGGAAGTTGAGTAGTTGAGTAGTGGAGGAAGTGGAGTAATGGAGTAGTGGAGGAAGTGGAGTAGTGGAGGAAGTTGAGTAGTGGAGGAGTGGAGTAGTGGAGGAAGCTGAGTAGTGGAGGAAGTGGAGTAATGGAGTAGTGGAGGAAGTGGAGTAGTGGAGGAAGTGGAGTAGTGGAGGAAGTGGAGTAGTGGAGGAAGTTGAGTAGTGGAGGAGTGGAGGAAGTGGAGTAGTGTAGGAAGTGGAGGAAGTGGAGTAGTTGAGGAAGTGGAGGAAGTTGAGTAGTGTAGGAAGTTGAGTAGTGTAGGAAGTTGAGTAGTGGAGGAAGTGGAGTAGTGTAGGAAGTGGAGGAAGTTGAGTAGTGGAGGAAGTGGAGTAGTTGAGGAAGTGGAGGAAGTTGAGTAGTGTAGGAAGTTGAGTAGTGTAGGAAGTTGAGTAGTGGAATAATTGAGTAGTGGAGGAAGTTGAGTAGTGGAGGAAGTGGAGTAGTGGAGGAAGTTGAGTGGAGGAAGTTGAGTAGTGGAGGAAGTGGAGTAGTGGGGGAAGTGGAGTAGTTGAGGAAGTGGAGGAAGTTGAGTAGTTGAGTAGTGTAGGAAGTGGAGTAATGGAGTAGTGGAGGAAGTTGAGTAATGGAGGAAGTGGAGTAGTTGAGGAAGTGGAGTAGTGGAGGAAGTGGAGTAATGGAGTAGTGGAGTAGTGGAGGAAGTGGAGGAGTGGAGGAAGTGAGTAGTGGGGGAAGTGGAGTAGTTGAGGAAGTGGAGGAAGTTGAGTAGTGTAGGAAGTGGAGTAATGGAGTAGTGGAGGAAGTTGAGTAATGGAGGAAGTGGAGTAGTTGAGGAAGTTGAGTAGTGGAGGAAGTGGAGTAATGGAGTAGTGGAGGAAGTGGAGTAGTGGAGGAAGTGGAGGAGTGGAGTAGTGGAGGAAGTTGAGTAGAGAGTAGTGGAGGAAGTTTAGTAGTGGAGGAAGTGTAGTAGTGGAGGAAGTTGAGTAGTGGAGGAAGTTGAGTAGTGGAGGAAGTTGAGTAGTGGAGGAAGTGGAGTAATGGAGTAGTGGAGGAAGTGGAGGAAGTGGAGTAGTGGAGGAAGTGGAGTAGTGGAGGTAGTGGAGGAGTGGAGGAAGTGGAGTAGTGGAGGAAGTTGAGTAGTGGAGGAAGGGGAGTAGTGGAGGGAGTGGAGTAGTGGAGGAAGTGGAGTAGTGGAGGAAGTTGAGTAGTGGAGTAGTGGAGGAAGTGGAGTAGTGGAGCAAGTGGAGTAGTGGAGGAAGTGGAGTAGTGGAGGAAGTTGAGTAGTGGAGGAGTGGAGGAAGTGGAGTAGTGGAGGAAGTGGAGTAGTGGAGGAAGTTGAGTAGTGGAGGAGTGGAGGAAGTGGAGTAGTGGAGGAAGTTGAGTAGTGGAGGAGTCGAGGAAGTGGAGGAAGTTGAGTAGTGGAGGAAGTGGAGTAGTGGAGGAAGGGGAGTAGTGGAGGGAGTGGAGTAGTGGAGGAAGTGGAGTAGTGGAGGAAGTTGAGTAGTGGAGGAGTGGAGGAAGTTGAGTAGTGGAGGAAGTGGAGTAGTGGAGGGAGTGGAGAAGTGGAGTAATGGAGGGGTGGAGGAAGTGGAGTAGTGGAGGAAGTGGAGTAGTGGAGGAAGTGGAGTAGTGGAGGGAGTGGAGTAGTGGAGGAAGTTGAGTAGTTGAGTAGTGGAGGAAGTGGAGTAATGGAGTAGTGGAGGAAGTGGAGTAGTGGAG
>NC_138228.1:242229-257229 GCF_964197995.2 Scardinius erythrophthalmus
ACACACACACACACACACACACACTAACACTACCCACAACACACCTGTGCAGACACACACACACACACTAACATTACCCACAACACACCTGCGCCGACACACACACTAACACTACCCACAACACACCTGCGGCGACACACACACACTAACACTACCCACAACACACCTGTGCAGACACACACACCCTCACCCTACCCACAACACACCTGCGCCGACACACACACACACACACACACACACACACTAACACTACCCACAACACACCTGCGCAGACACACACACACACACACACACTAACATTACCCACAACACACCTGCGCCGACACACACACACACACACACACACACACACACACTAACATTACCCACAACACACCTGCGCAGACACACACACACACACACACACTAACATTACCCACAACACACCTGCGCCGACACACACACACACACTAACACTACCCACAACACACCTGCGCCGACACAAACGCACACACACACACACTAACACTACCCACAACACACCTGCGCAGACACACACTAACATTACCCACAACACACCTGCGCAGACACACACTAACATTACCCACAACACACCTGCGCAGACACACACTAACATTACCCACAACACACCTGCGCAGACACACACTAACATTACCCACAACACACCTGCGCAGACACACACTAACATTACCCACAACACACCTGCGCAGACACACACTAACATTACCCACAACACACCTGCGCCGACACACACACACACACACACACACACACACACACACACACACTAACACTACCCACAACACACCTGCGCAGACACACACACACACACACACACTAACATTACCCACAACACACCTGCGCCGACACACACACACACACACACACACACACTAACATTACCCACAACACACCTGCGCAGACACACACACACACACACACACTAACATTACCCACAACACACCTGCGCCGACACACACACACACACTAACACTACCCACAACACACCTGCGCCGACACACACAGACACACACACACACTAACACTACCCACAACACACCTGCGCCGACACAAACGCACACACACACACACTAACATTACCCACAACACACCTGCGCCGACACACACACACACACTAACACTACCCACAACACACCTGCGCCGACACACACAGACACACACACACACTAACACTACCCACAACACACCTGCGCCGACACAAACGCACACACACACACACTAACATTACCCACAACACACCTGCGCAGACACACACTAACATTACCCACAACACACCTGCGCCGACACACACACACACACACACACACACACACACACACACTAACACTACCCACAACACACCTGCGCAGACACACACACACACTAACATTACCCACAACACACCTGCGCAGACACACACTAACATTACCCACAACACACCTGCGCAGACACACACTAACATTACCCACAACACACCTGCGCAGACACACACTAACATTACCCACAACACACCTGCGCAGACACACACTAACATTACCCACAACACACCTGCGCAGACACACACTAACATTACCCACAACACACCTGCGCCGACACACACACACACACACACACACTACCCACAACACACCTGCGCAGACACACACACACACTAACATTACCCACAACACACCTGCGCCGACACACACACAGACACACACACACACACACACTAACATTACCCACAACACACCTGCGCCGACACACACACACACACACACACACACACACACACACACACACACTAACACTACCCACAACACACCTGCGCAGACACACACACACACTAACATTACCCACAACACACCTGCGCCGACACACACACACACACAGACACACACACACACACACTAACACTACCCACAACACACCTGCGCCGACACACACACACACACAGACACACACACAGACACACACACACACACTAACATTACCCACAACACACCTGCGCCGACACACACACACACACACACACACACACACACACACACACACACACTAACACTACCCACAACACACCTGCGCAGACACACACACACACTAACATTACCCACAACACACCTGCGCCGACACACACACACACACAGACACACACACACACACACACTAACACTACCCACAACACACCTGCGCCGACACACACACACACACAGACACACACACACACACAGACACACACACACACAATAACTGGAAATGGACCACAGTATTTGATAATGATGTTTGATATATTCGTATTTAAATGACAAACACGATATTGCAGTGTTTACAGGGCTCCAGACTAACTTTTCCACTGGTTGCATCTTTCTCAGTTGGTCGCACCAAATTGTTTTTTTTTGCAACATGGAATTAATCAGTGCATGCTGATGAATAGTTGTCCTAATCTGCGTACCCTAGTTTTGCACTGATGTAAAAAGACTGACAGTGACACAAGACCTCATGTTGGCAAAATGTTTTAATCTTTTAAATGAAAACCATTAAAAATAACTATCAAAAAAACACCACGTATGTTTTTTAATGTTTGATTGCATTTTATTTAGCACTGTCAATCGATTAAAACAATTAACTAGCCTATTCGCGATTAATCACACTTAACATTAAAGTTTTTCATATATTTTTATATTGTGATAATTTCACATTTAATCTCCAAATTAATGTAGAAACAACAAAGTATATTTTAAATATTTGATCTATTAGGTAGGAAATATACATAAATTGAATAAAGTTATCAAACACCTCTCAGTCTTCACTGTAATTTTTTGACTGACTTTTTTCTTTAATTAGATTTTTTTACATTAATGTATCACGGGCTACTGTCGCTTTAAGATCTGATGCATACAATGCGGATCTGGATCTGACAAGCATCCGATGTTGTCACAACTCTTTGCGTTCATTTAACACTTTTTAACTAATTTAATACTGTGCTTACGAGGATACTCGACAAAGTGAACATTTTGGCATACTTTTGTGTGTTTTTGTCCGTTCAAGTGTGAAAGAGAACTCAATGCGGCGGCGCGCTGTCTGAAGCGGCATTCTGTGCGCATGAGTCCTGTGTGTGTGTGTGTGTGTGTGTGTATCACACAGAGACGAAATTTACAGACAGCGCGCCGCCAGTACAGATTTAAGTTCTTTTTTTTGCGTTTTTTAGCACTTGAATGAATGATAGCGTGATAAAATACTATAGAGCAGCCAATGGGTGAAAGAAAAAATCTGATGCTGCTTTAATTGCGTTAAATATTTTTAACGCGTTTAACTGAAAAAATTAATCGCATGCGTTAACGTGTTCATTTTGACAGCCCTAATTTTTGTCTAATCAAACATAAACATAATGGGCCCTATCTTGCACCCAGCGCAATTGACTTTGTACACCGACGCATGTATCATTCCTATTTTGCACCCGCGCAAAGCGCGCTTTTCCCTCCACAGAAGCACGTCGCTAAACTAGGGAATGAACTTGCGCTACCTGGGCGGTTCAGCGCAAAAAAGGAGGCGTGTTCCAGCGCAAACGTTCCTTCATGCTATTTTGCAGGTTTAGAAAACATTTGCGCCACTAACCAGGATAAAATAGTTTAAAGTCAGTGGCGCGTTGCGCATGTTATTCATATGCTATTTTAAGGGCGCATGCTTGGCCATAATCAATGTAGCGTGTGCACAACGCGCAAAACAAAGCAGTTTTCATTTTTGCAAATCATACATTATTATGATTTATCCCGCCGGGAAAATAGCAACAGCGCCAAAACCCGCCCACAAAGTTACTTGCGCTTTGCGCTTTGACACTTGCGTTTCAGATCGTTAAAATAGGGCCCAATATGTATTTGTTATATTCCTTTGCTCACTTGGTTCCTCCCTGTCCGCACCTGTGCCCTCGTCATCAGGTGTGTCTGAGGCTGTATGCTGGCTCGTTGGCTTGTAATTCCTGAATTCCTAATTGCCGCGTTTCACCATCAGTGTGCAATGCACGTGTCTATGGCGAGTCACGCAGGCACTGGGCAACTCCGCCGCCGAGCCGATCCCGGGATAAAATAGTCAGTATATAAACACTTATTATAGGCATACCGTAGTGATTCATGATAAGTCAAAAACACGGTTTGGAAAATGGATTCATGATGTACTCGTTCGTTTTGAACATAAGTTACGGACTGCAGCAGCTGCTGATACAACGGCGTTCTGTTGCGCATGCATGAATTTAACTGAGTAGTACATGACCATGCACTGGCACAAATGCGACCACATAACATTTTAACTCGCACATTCTCAAAAAATGGTCGCAGTCTGGAACCCTGGTTTATTCTAAATGATCATCATTATTGTGTTAATAATGTTGAATCAGAATCAGTTCCTCTTGCAGCATCTCTTCTCTTCTCTGATGACGAGGGCGGGGCAACCTGTCACTCACATGAGATCAGCCAATAGCAAACCACAGCCACACAACCATCCAATCAATTCCCCACAAACACAATCGAGCCCCGCCAACATTTTGTTCTTGTTCCAGAAGCGTTTTACTCTATATACGACACAATAGAGGAGAAACGACCAGTGCAACTTCCCTTCTGTTGGAGTTTAATAATCTGAATCCATGTAAAGCGGTGACGTTTATAGGCGATGAGACTCACGGTCATTAATCCGCCCACCAGGTCGTTAGTGTGCGGGTCTTCCTCGTTAGTGCCGAGCTGAGGAGAGTATAACTCTGTGGTCCTCAGGATCTCCAGCACACGGTCCAGCGCTTCGGCCACCGGCATCGGGCTGCTCTCCTGAGCCGCGTTGATGATGTTTATCACCTGCACACACACACACACACACACACACACACACACACACAACAGACTTGACACATGAGCCTACAGAACACACACGAGCCTACAGAACACACACTCTCACACACAGTACCTTAGTGATGGGAGCTTCAATAGTCATGGAGTGAATTCTGGCCATAGACGAGTGTCTCCTCTGGGAACTTCCTGCTAAATACAAGAAGATCTGAAAACACTGTATGATGCAGTGACATGCGCAGGGGTCAGAGGTCAAGGGTTAGTCATGGTTCTCGTATTAACAGACACTTTTTTACGACTGTCGGTCTCCTCTTATAAAACACTTGTTATAGCTGACCCTAAAAAAGCTCAATCTAAAATCTGTGTCATGCAAACATGTTGAAGACGAGCGTCTGGTGTGACAAGCTGTTTCCACAGCTGAGCTCCATTCAGACTGAACAGTGAGGGAGGGGCTCTGAGTTAGGGGAGGGGCTCTGAGGGTCAGGGGTCAGCAGTGTGTCGTCTCACCATCACTTCCTCTAGAGGTTGTCGAGCGAACGTCCAGCGATCCTTTCCTGCGGTCCTTGTGTTTGCTGAACTGCTGAATATCTGACAGACAATGACAACAGCAACAAGACATCAGTACATCTCAACACACACTCACACACACAAGAGAGTAAATAGTGTAACGGGTGTAAAAAGTGTAAATAGTGTAACGAGTGTAAAGAGTGTAATGAGTGTAACAAGTGTAAAGAGTGTGAAGAGTGTGAAGAGTGTAAAGAGTGCGAAGAGTGTAAAGAGTGTAAAGAATGCAAAGAGTGTAAAGAGTGCGAAGAGTGTAAAGAGTGTGAAGAGTGTAAAGAGTGTAAAGAGTGCAAAGAGTGTAAAGAGTGCGAAGAGTGTAAAGACTGTAAAGAGTGTAAAGAGTGTAAAGAGTGCGAAGAGTGTAAAGAGTGCGAAGAGTGTAAAGACTGTAAAGAGTGTAAAGAGTGCGAAGAGTGTAAAGAGTGCGAAGAGTGCGAAGAGTGTAAAGAGTGCGAAGAGTGTAAAGAGTGTGAAGAGTGTAGAGTGTAAAGAGTGTGAAGAGTGTGAAGAGTGTAGAGTGCAAAGAGTGTAAAGAGTGTGAAGAGTGTGAAGAGTGTGAAGAGTGTAAAGAGTGTAAAGAGTGTAGTGTGAAGAGTGTAAAGAGTGTGAAGAGTGTAAAGAGTGCGAAGAGTGTAAAGAGTGTGAAGAGTGTAAAGAGTGTAAAGAGTGCGAAGAGTGTAGAGTGTGAAGAGTGTAAAGAGTGTGAAGAGTGTAAAGAGTGTAAAGAGTGTAAAGAGTGCGAAGAGTGTAAAGAGTGTGACGAGTGTAAAGAGTGCGAAGAGTGTAAAGATTGCGAAGAGTGTAATGAGTGTAGATTGTAAAGAGTGTGAAGAGTGTAAAGAGTGCGAAGAGTGCGAAGAGTGCGAAGAGTGTAAAGAGTGCGAAGAGTGTAAAAAGTGTAGTGTAGAGTGTAAAGAGTGTGAAGAGTGTAGTGTAAAGAGTGTAAAGAGTGTGAAGAGTGTAAAGAGTGTAGTGTAGAGTGTAAAGAGTGTGAAGAGTGTAGAGTGCAAAGAGTGTAAAGAGTGTAAAGAGTGTAAAGAGTGTAAAGAGTGTAGAGTGTAAAGAGTGTAAAGAGTGTGAAGAGTGTAGAGTGCAAAGAGTGTAAAGAGTGTAAAGAGTGTGAAGAGTGTAGTGTAAAGAGTGTAAAGAGTGTGAAGAGTGTAAAGAGTGTAGTGTAGAGTGTAAAGAGTGTGAAGAGTGTAGAGTGCAAAGAGTGTAAAGAGTGTGAAGAGTGTAGAGTGCAAAGAGTGTAAAGAGTGTAAAGAGTGTAGAGTGTAGAGTGTAAAGAGTGTGAAGAGTGTAGAGTGTAAAGAGTGTAAAGAGTGTGAAGAGTGTAAAGAGTGCGAAGAGTGTAAAGAGTGTGAAGAGTGTAAAGAGTGCGAAGAGTGTAGAGTGTGAAGAGTGTAAAGAGTGTAAAGAGTGTAAAGAGTGTAAAGAGTGTAAAGAGTGCGAAGAGTGTAAAGAGTGCGAAGAGTGTAAAGAGTGTGACGAGTGTAAAGAGTGCGAAGAGTGTAAAGATTGCGAAGAGTGTAATGAGTGTAGATTGTAAAGAGTGTGAAGAGTGTAAAGAGTGCGAAGAGTGCAAAGAGTGCGAAGAGTGTAAAAAGTGTAGTGTAGAGTGTAAAGAGTGTGAAGAGTGTAGTGTAAAGAGTGTAAAGAGTGTGAAGAGTGTAAAGAGTGTAGTGTAGAGTGTAAAGAGTGTGAAGAGTGTAGTGTAAAGAGTGTAAAGAGTGTGAAGAGTGTAGAGTGTAAAGAGTGTAAAGAGTGTGAAGAGTGCAGAGTGTAAAGAGTGTGAAGAGTGTAGAGTGTAAAGAGTGTAAAGAGTGTAATGAGTGTAATGAGTGCAAAGAGTGTGAAGAGTGTAAAGAGTGTAAAGAGTGTAAAGAGTGTAAAGAGTGTAAAGAGTGTGAAGAGTGTGAAGAGTGTGAAGAGTGTAAAGAGTGTAGAGTGTAAAGAGTGTAAAGAGTGCGAAGAGTGTAAAGAGTGTGAAGAGTGTAAAGAGTGTAGAGTGTAAAGAGTGTAAAGAGTGCGAAGAGTGTAAAGAGTGTGACGAGTCAAGTCAAGTCAAGTCAAGTCAAGTTTATTTATATAGCGCTTTTCACAACACAGGTTGTATCAAAGCAGCTTCACAGTAATAAATTAGAACAATACATCAATGTTTGTTTCTAGTGGAACGTCTACGTTTGGTAATGCTGATCAATAGTATCGTTGATTGATTAATTAAATTAAATATCCCCAAATATCCCCAACTGAGCAAGCCAAAGGCAACAGTGGCAAGGAACCGAAAAACTCCATCAGGTGACCTAATGGAGAAAAAAAAACCTTGGGAGAACCCGGGCTCAGTCGGGGGCCAGTTCTCCTCTGGCGTTTATGAACTAGAGGTCGGATTTAACTGTAGGATTAAAAGTATTATATGAATGCCTGGCTGAAGAGATGCGTCTTTAATCTAGTTTTAAATTGGGAGAGCGAGTCTGAGCAACGAACAGTATCCGGAAGACTATTCCAGAGTTTTGGTGCTAAATGTGAAAATGCTCTCCCTCCTTTGGTGGACCTAGATATCCTAGGTATGACCAAAAGCCTCGAATTTAGTGACCTTAAAGAGCGCGATGGATTATAGGGCGATAGAAGATCCGTTAAATAGACTGGAGCTAAGCCGTTTAGGGCTTTATAAGTCAGTAGCAATACCTTGTAATTAATACGGGACTTTATAGGTAACCAATGTAGGGATGATAAAATCGGTGTTATATGATCATATTTTCTTGATCTAGTTAGAACTCTAGCGGCGGCATTTTGGACTAACTGTAGCTTGTTTATTGAGGATGCAGGACAACCGGCTAATAACGCATTACAGTAATCTAGTCTCGAGGTCATGAATGCATGAACTAACTTTTCTGCATCAGAAACAGATAGCATATTACGTAGCTTAGCAATGTTTCTAAGGTGGAAAAAGGCTGTTCTTGTAACATATGAAATATGATTTTCAAAAGACAGGTTGCAGTCTAATATAACACCCAGGTCTTTTACTGTAGAGGATGAAGTAACAGGACATCCTACTATGTTAAAGTTGTATTGTGAGAGGTTTTGTGGGTGGTTTTTTGAACCGATAAGTAGTACCTCTGTCTTGTCTGGATTTAATAAAAGAAAATTATGCGTCATCCAATCTTTTATATCTTTAACACACTCTGTCAATTTGGATAATTTAGCGTTTTCATCTGGCCGTGATGAAATATAAATTTGAGTGTCATCAGCATAACAATGGAAACTAATTCCATGTTTCCTTATAATATTTCCAAGTGGCAGCATATATATTGAGAATAATAGAGGGCCTAACACAGATCCCTGCGGCACTCCATAGTTTACTGGAGTTATGATAGATTTTTCTCCATTTAAATAAACAAAATGGTAGCGTTCAGATAAATACGATCTAAACCAGCTTAATGCTTGTCCTTGAACACCAGTATAATTTTGTAGTCGATCTAAGAGTATTGTATGATCTATAGTATCGAACGCAGCACTAAGATCAAGTAAAACTAATATTTGACGAGTGTAAAGAGTGCAAAGAGTGTAAAGAGTGTAATGAGTGTAAAGAGTGCGAAGAGTGTAAAGAGTGCGAAGAGTGTAAAGAGTGTAAAGAGTGTGAAGAGTGTGAAGAGTGTAGAGTGTAAAGAGTGTAAAGAGTGTGAAGAGTGCGAAGAGTGTAAAGAGTGTGACGAGTGTAAAGAGTGTAGAGTGTAAAGAGTGTAAAGAGTGTGAAGAGTGTAATGAGTGTGAAGAGTGTTAAGAGTGTAAAGAGTGTAGAGTGTAAAGAGTGTGAAGAGTGTAAAGAGTGTGAAGAGTGTAAAGAGTGTAAAGAGTGTGAAGAGTGTAAAGAGTGTGAAGAGTGTAAAGAGTGTAGAGTGTTAAGAGTGCGAAGAGTGTAAAGAGTGCGAAGATTGTAAAGAGTGCGAAGATTGTAAAGAGTGCGAAGAGTGTAAAGAGTGTGAAGAGTGTGAAGTGTGCGAAGAGTGTAAAGAGTGTGAAGAGTGTAAAGAGTGTAATGAGTGTAATGAGTGTAAAGAGTGTGAAGAGTGTAAAGAGTGTGAAGAGTGTAAAGAGTGTAGAGTGTAAAGAGTGTAGAGTGTGAAGAGTGTAAGGAACGTAACAAGTGTAAAGAGAGTAACGAAAGTAAGAGTGTAACGAATGTAAAGAGTGTAACGAGTGTGAAGCGTGTAACGAGTGTAACGATTGTAACAAGTGTAAAGAGTGTAACGGGTGTATAGTGTAACGAGTGTAAAGAGAGTAACGAGTGTAGAGTGTGAAGAGTGTAACGAACGTAACAAGTGTAAAGAGAGTAATGAAAGTAAGAGTGTAACAAGTGTGAAGCGTGTAACGAGTGTAGAGTGTAAAGAGTGTCGAGTGTGTAACAAGTGTAAAGAGCGTAACAAGTGTGAACCCTAACCCTAACCTCCATTAAGAGCGTAATGACCGTAACGAGTGTGAAGAGTGTAGCAGGAGTAAAGAGCATAAGTGTAACGAGTGTGAAGCGTGTAACGAGTGTAGAGTGTAACGATTGTAACAAGTGTAAAGAGTGTAACGGGTGTATAGTGTAACGAGTGTAAAGAGAGTAACGAGTGTAAAGAGTGTGAAGAGTGTAACGAACGTAACAAGTGTAAAGAGAGAAATGAGAGTAAAGAGTGTAACAAATGTAAAGAGTGTAACGAGTGTAAAGAGTGTAAAGAGAGTAACAAGTGTAGAGTAACGACAGTAAGAGTGTAACGAGTGTAAAGAGCGTAATGAGTGTAAGAGCGTAACAAGTGTGAAACGTGTAAAGAGTGTAATGAACGCAACAAGTGTGAAGAGTGTAACGAGAGTAAAGATCGTAACAAGTGTAAAGAGCGTAACGAGTGTGAAACGCGTAAAGAGTGTAATGAACGTAACAAGTGTGAAGAGTGTAACGAGAGTAAAGATCATAAGTGTAACGAGTGTGAAGCGTGTAACGAGTGTAGAGTGTAACGATTGTAACAAGTGTAAAGAGTGTAACGGGTGTATAGTGTAACGAGTGTAAAGAGATTAACGAGTGTAAAGAGTGTGAAGAGTGTAACGAACGTAACAAGTGTAAAGAGAGAAATGAGAGTAAAGAGTGTAACAAATGTAAAGAGTGTAACGAGTGTAAAGAGTGTAAAGAGAGTAACAAGTGTAGAGTAACGACAGTAAGAGTGTAACGAGTGTAAAGAGCGTAATGAGTGTAAGAGCGTAACAAGTGTGAAACGTGTAAAGAGTGTAATGAACGTAACAAGTGTGAAGAGTGTAACGAGAGTAAAGATCGTAACAAGTGTAAAGAGCGTAACAAGTGTGAAACGTGTAAAGAGTGTAATGAACGTAACAAGTGTGAAGAGTGTAACGAGAGTAAAGATCGTAACAAGTGTAAAGAGCGTAACGAGTGTGAAACGCGTAAAGAGTGTAATGAACGTAACAAGTGTGAAGAGTGTAACGCATGTTAAGAGTGTAGCAGGAGTAAAGAGCATAACAAGTGTAACAAGAGTGTAACGAGTGTGTGTTGCTCTGGTACCTGTCTGTGATTCGGCCTGGACTCGCTCACAGGGCTTTTCTGTCTGGATCAGAACACACAGATCAGTCATTAACATCAGAAAGACACAAACACACCACAGTATCACTGACACACTGAACCGGTTCTTACCTTGTTATGGTCATTTAAAGGCCTGTTAACAGACACACAGTGCCTGACTTTACTACAGGAGAAACACACACACACACACACACACACACACACACACACAGATTAACCAAGCAAACATGTGATCAAACTACAGTCCACATGACCCTCGGCCAACAGGAAGCAGTTTTCACATTCTATTTTTGTTTTGAATTTAAGCTGAAATCCGTCTTTTGATTTATACATCATAGCAAAAAAACTGTTTGTACGAAAATTCAGTGATTTTTACTTCAGTAATAATTATTATTAATAATCATAAACACCATAACATGAATCCCTGTGCAGCTGTGATGGTCTGAGATACTGAATGATGAACAGGATTGATGAACATTCACAGGCCACTGCAGAAAACACTGGAAGTTCTTGCTCATCAACATTCAAAAGGCTAGTGTTTCAAACATTTTAGAAACGTTTTTCTTGGTTAAATGAACGTTAAGGGCACATTCCATTTCATCCTTCAGCAAACATTACAGGAACGTTTTGAAAGCTAGTTCGTTTAGATGGGTTAGTTTTGAATGTTCTCTGAACGTTCTGAAACAAGTAGTAACATATAAAAACGTTCAATAAAAGATGTATAAACAATGTTTTTGTGCAAACATTATTAAAGAGCAGATAACTGAAGGAAGGTTCTATGAATGTTTCTGTAAGAACGTTGTGAGTGTTTCCTGTTGCTGGGTTTTATCTCAGTGCCACTGCAGA
This sequence comes from Scardinius erythrophthalmus, assembly GCF_964197995.2. Classification (NCBI taxonomy): domain Eukaryota; kingdom Metazoa; phylum Chordata; class Actinopteri; order Cypriniformes; family Leuciscidae; genus Scardinius; species Scardinius erythrophthalmus. The sequence continues at coordinate 254,014 of NC_138228.1, forward strand.
CAGAGAGAGTGTTGTTGTCAGAATCTCTGTGGCTTCTGGGAAATATCATGACCGCTTCATGATCTTACCATGTAGAACAGAGTAAAACATCGAGAAACGCAGCTCACCCTCCCTGTCCAACGACAGGCGTCATCTTCACATTCTGTTGCACACTGTCTCCGTTCTTCTTTTTGGCATAATAAACCCCCTGCCACTCCTGAAACACACACCACAGAGAGTCAAAAGAGCATAAAGAATCAGGTCTCAGGTCTGATGGAGAATCAAAGTCCGACCCTAGTGTGATGAAAGTCCAGTGTCTGCGGCTTCAAACGCTGCTCCAGCTGTGTGTGTGTCTGTGTGTGTGTGTGAGAGAGTGAGTGTGTGTGACCTTTGTGCTGTGTGAAGTGCTCCAGCAGGGCTGTTCACACACTAAACCTCATGTCTGGTTCAGGCCGCTGCTCGCTGCAGTCCTGGATTGTGGGTAATATTTTAAGACTATGAAAAACTCTGCAGTGATCGCCAGTGTCACAGTCTGAGTAAACCTCATTACTTCCACCTGAGTGAGTGGGAGTGTGTGTGTGAGAGAGATTGAGTGTGTGTGTGTGTGTGTGTGTGTGTGTGTGTGTGTGTGTGTGTGTGTGTGTGTGTGAGAGAGACTCACTTTCCCTCTGTGGATGCAGGAGCTGATGTTGTCCAGCAGGTCTGGTTTGTTTTTTTCACTCTTAGGCACTTCAGTGTTTTCCTTCAGCAGTTCTCCACGCTGGTATCCCATGATGCACTCGTACGCTGGGTTGACGTACTGTGAGAGAAGCAGAAACAAGTTGATGAACCACATTCAGTCTCAGTAATCATCTAGAGCTGACGCATCTGCAAGAAACTTCACTGTGTGTGTGAGAGAGTCTGTGTGTGCGAGAGTGAGAGAGTGAGTGAGTGAGTCTGTGAGTGAGTGAGAGAGTGAGTGAGTGAGTGAGAGAGTGAGTGTGAGAGTGAGTGTGAGAGTGAGTGTGAGAGTGAGTGAGTGTTGAAGAGTGAGTGAGAGAGTGAGTGTGAGTGAGTGAGTGAGTGAGTGAGTGAGTGAGTGAGTGAGTGTGAGTGAGTGAGTGAGTGTGAGTGAGTGAGAGAGTGAGTGGATAAAGTGTATAAAGGCCATGTCCTGCAGCACAGCTCTAGCTACAGCTATCTGAGTGTGTGTGTGTGTGTGTGTGTGTGTGTGTGTGTGTGTGTGTGTGTGTGTGTGTGGACAGAGAGAGAGCAGAGGATCTGTAGACACTGTGACCTACAGCACATCGAGAATGAGGAACACTTTCTGCTCTTCTGCTCTAAATACTCCAGTATAAGAGAAACCTTTCTGCCCAGATTTGAAATCTTGATTCCATCATTCTCTGAACTGAGTGACACTGAGAAAATGTTCTTCTTACTGGGAGAAGATGATAGTACAGCTGCACTCGCGGCTAAATATGTGTTAGCTATTCACAACGCCAGAGTCAGCTAATTCTCTAGAGAGACCCACTGTATTTATTCATTTATTAGGATAGATTGTGTTTATTTATCTATTTATTTATATTTACTATGCTACATATGACATGATCTATACATATATGTTTTATTTGTTTTATTATTTATATATGTTGATGCTTTGGCAACATTGTGTTACACAGTCATGCTAATAAAGCTCATTTTGAATTGAAATTGAATTGAATTGAGTGAGTGAGTGAGTGAGTGAGTGAGTGTGAGAGTGAGAGTGTAAGTGTGAGAGTGAGTGAGAGAGTGAGTGTGAGTGAGTGTGAGAGTGAGTGAGTGAGTGAGTGTGAGTGTAAGTGTGAGAGTGTAAGTGTGAGAGTGAGTGAGTGAGTGAGTGAGTGAGTGAGTGAGTGAGTGAGTGAGTGAGTGAGTGAGTGAGTGAGTGTGAGTGTGAGTGAGTGTGAGAGTGAGAGTGAGTGAGTGTGAGTGTGAGAGTGAGTGAGTGTTGAAGAGTGAGTGAGTGTTGAAGAGTGAGTGAGAGAGTGAGTGTGAGTGAGTGAGTGAGTGAGTGAGTGAGTGTGAGTGAGTGTGAGAGTGAGTGTTAGAGTGAGAGTGAGGGAGTGAGTGTGAGACTGAGTGTGAGAGTGAGAGTGAGAGTGAGAGTGAGTGAATGTGTGAAAGAGTGAGTGAGTGAGTGAGTGAGTGAGTGAGTGAGTGAGTGAGTGAGTGAGTGAGTGAGTGAGTGAGTGAGAGAGAGTGAGTGAGTATAAGTGTGAGAGTGAGTGAGTGAGTGAGTGAGTGAGTGAGTGAGTGTGTGTGTGTGTGTGTGTGTGTGTGTGTGTGTGTGTGTGTGTGTGTGTGTGTGTGTGTGTGTGTGAGTGAGTGAGTGAGTGAGTGAGTGAGTGAGTGAGTGAGTGAATGAGTAAGTGTGAGTGAGTGAGTGAGAGAGAGAGAGAGAGAGAGTGTGAGAGAGTGAGAGAGTGTAAAAATGTTTAATTTTTTTAAAAATTAAACATTTTAAAGAAAGACAAATCCTCTCCAAATACAGATTAAGTGACCATGATCTAGAGATAGAGAGAGGAAGACGTAGACTAACATGGACAGAGAGAGAGCAGAGGATCTGTAGACACTGTGACCTACAGCACATCGAGGAGGAGTGTGTGTGTGTGTGTGTGTGTGTGTGTGTGTGTGTGTGTGTGTGTGTGTGTGTGTGTGTGTGTGTGTGTGTGTGTGTGTGTGTGTGGACAGAGAGAGAGCAGAGGATCTGTAGACACTGTGACCTACAGCACATCGAGAATGAGTGTGTGTGTGTGTGTGTGTGTGTGTGGACAGAGAGAGAGCAGAGGATCTGTAGACACTGTGACCTACAGCACATCGAGGATGAGTGTGTGTGTGTGTGTGTGTGTGTGTGTGTGTGTGTGTGTGTGTGGACAGAGAGAGAGCAGAGGATCTGTAGACACTGTGACCTACAGCACATCGAGGATGAGTGTGTGTGTGTGTGTGTGTGTGTGTGTGTGTGTGTGTGTGTGTGTGTGTGTGTGTGGACAGAGAGAGAGCAGAGGATCTGTAGACACTGTGACCTACAGCACATCGAGGAGGAGTGTGTGTGTGTGTGTGTGTGTGTGTGTGTGTGTGTGTGTGTGTGTGTGTGTGTGTGTGTGTGTGTGTGTGGACAGAGAGAGAGCAGAGGATCTGTAGACACTGTGACCTACAGCACATCGAGGATGAGGAACACTTTCTGCTCTTCTGCTCTAAATACTCCAGTATAAGAGAAAC
>NC_138228.1:262229-302229 GCF_964197995.2 Scardinius erythrophthalmus
TACCCCGAATTGATAAAATAAAATAAAATTCTGTATCAAAAATTATAAGGAAACGCCAGTACTTTGTTTAGGCTTGGTTTGTAGGGAATTCCAACCCTGCGCACATATATTCAAACGCACGTAACTATAGAACCAATTCTTAATGCGCATGTGAGCGCCATCAGCGTTTCTCACAGGTTCGCGTTTAAAGTCTGTGTAGAGAGAATGGTGTCGTCTTAGCGGCCCCTAATTTAATAACAAATGATTGTTGCGACGGAAGCAAATCAATCAAAACTAACTTTAGTTGGAAAATAACTTTATTAAAGAACCGCTATAAAGCCAAAACAATCTCTGTTACCTTAAATTATACGTTTATCTCTGTAAAGCTGCTTTGAAACAATCTACATTGTTAAAAGCGCTATATAAATGAAGATGACTTGACGTGTGTGAGAGAGAGAGAAATAGTGTGTGTGTGTGTGTGTGTGTGTGTGTGAGAGTGAGTGAGTGAGTATGTGTGAGTGTGTGTGTGTATGTGTGAGAGAGAGAGAGAGAGAGAGAGAGAGAGAGAGAGAGAGAGTGTGTGTGTGTGTGTGTGTGTGTGTGTGTGTGTGTGTGTGTGTGTGTGTGTGTGTGTGTGTGCGTGTGAGATATTTGGGCACAAACCTTTTCACTACAGCCACAATCACAGTGTTGTGAGAGCTGCTGACGGCTCGAATTGAGCTGGAATAAAAAAAGAAATATAATGAGGGTTAGAATCAACCAAAAAACAAATGTCAACATCTTTCAGACACAAACGACTCAGTGTGTGCACAAGCAGAAGATTCCAGCGGATGCTTCCAATCGCAGGACAGAAGTCCTTTCTTAAATTACACTTCTGTGAGGATGTAGTGTAATTATATACTGGACCAAACTCATACACACATTTTATTAAATGCCATATTTTGCATTATATCTCGTTCACACTGAAGATCCAGATTCTGGGAGGGTCTGAGTCACGTTCTTCCTTTGAGCTTCAAGTACACCATAATTTCACACACTTCATCAGCACACGCTGCGTTATGATTTATGATCAGCTTCCAGAACCTTCACCCTCTCTGCTCCTCACGCTGATGACATCACTCCACCACACGCATGATTGGCTACGCCGCTCTTCATCCAATCAGCATTTTATTAGACAAAAAAAAAAAGCTTTAGATTCGCCCTGTGAACAAACTATAAATCAACATGCAACATCGATATTTCAGAAAGAAAGAGGCTGTAAAGTTCAGAGTCAGTCAGGAGAACAGCGGCACAGAGGAGCTTTAGGGTTACAGTCAACACACATACACACACACACACACACGATGATGAGAGAAGAGGACAGCACATATGAACACAGCTGAAGTCTGCAGGGATCAGGAGTGATATCCAGAGCATCCGCTAGGGTTAGGAAGCGAAATTCTGGAATTGAATACTTGTTATAAAATTAATTGATTACTAGAGGTGGGCATAGATTAATTTTCTTAATCTAGATTAATCTAGATTAATTTTGAAATTAATCTAGATTAATCTAGATTAAAATGGCTCATTTGATTTCTGCCGAAGGCATTCAGAATATGTGTGCTACCCAAATAATGCCTATAAAAGTAAGTCTTTGAGAACGGGTTTCTCAAGCCAGGTGGCGCATTAGACCAGGGGCTCATCTCCTGTTTCCAAAATGCATCACAAACTGCTTGAGAAAGCTGTTCTACTCATAGACTGTAAAAAGTTACTACTGTACTGTTACCGTCCGTAGGCAACATTAGGTAGGCCTATGTTATTATCAACTACTATAGGCTCTCAATTAGGGATGGGCGATATGGCCTAAAATCCATATTGTGATATACATTGCAGCCTCTTGCGATAACGATATTATAATAAAACCATTTCAGAACAGGTTACACAGACCCTGCTAAACAACTGCTAAATGTTTTTTTTTTGTTTTTTTTTAAAGGGTGCATGTAGTTTTGAGAACATATATTGTGCAAAACTGTAAGTATACAACATCATTTTGCAGATAAATAAAATGTAAGTACACTAGCTGCAGAGACTTGAGTAGGTCTAATGTTTATTATGGCTTGGAGCTTATGAAACCCCAAATTTAAAATTAGAATATTGTCTAACTGATGTCTTTTCAGTTAAAAAGAAACACAACAACGATTCTTTAAATCGGGCGCAGACAGAGATTATGTTCTACACCACTCAGATATATTGGGAATAATACGCACGCGCTGGTATTCAGTGATATGTTTCGTTTTGAATTTGAGGTGGTAGAACGGATTAGTCGTGTGTTAACTAAACTTACCGAACTGTTACACCACACAGTCTACGTCGGACGGCTTAAATCCGAACCAAGTCCAAATAATGGATGTTGCACCAGCACCGATCTTTTACACCAGCTTTAACTTTCAGCCGTGTTTACTTAAGATGACGACGAATATGATGCGTTGCAGCCGTGTCTTCCTCGCGGCCGCGGGTAGATTGCGTCATCATAGCTTGTGTAGCTTGAGCCAGCTCCCAACCCAACTTGGAGAATAGATTAACGGCGATATTTTTTTTATCGCGCGATAAGAGTTCGCGTTAGCGCCGATAACGGCCCACCACTATTGATTACATATTGATTCCTTTGAGAACATTTCAATATGACTTTAAATCATTCAAGCACGAGAGACTCTTTTCTGTTTTCATGTGTATCAGTATATTGGATCCATGCAGCTCTTAAAGTGACAGCAGCCTAATATTTCCGCTCTATAATAACACTAATATTCCCGCTCTATAATAACACTAATATTTGTCTATAATAACACTAATATTTCCGCTCTATAATAACACTAATATTCCCGCTCTATAATAACACTAATATTTCCGCTGTTATAATAACACTAATATTCCCGCTCTATAATAACACTAATATTCCCGCTCTATAATAACACTATTTCCGCTCTATAATAACACTAATATTCCCGCTCTATAATAACACTAATATTCCCGCTCTATAATAACACTAATATTCCTCTATAATAACACTAATATTTCCGCTGTTATAATAACACTAATATTCCCGCTCTATAATAACACTAATATTCCTCTATAATAACACTAATATTTCCGCTGTTATAATAACACTAATATTCCCGCTCTATAATAACACTAATATTCCCGCTCTATAATAACACTAATATTCCCGCTCTATAATAACACTAATATTCCTGTCTATAATAACACTAATATTCCCGCTCTATAATAACACTAATATTCCTGTCTATAATAACACTAATATTCCTGTCTATAATAACACTAATATTCCCGCTCTATAATAACACTAATATTCCCGCTCTATAATAACACTAATATTTCCGCTGTTATAATAACACTAATATTCCCGCTCTATAATAACACTAATATTCCCGCTCTATAATAACACTAATATTCCCGCTCTATAATAACACTAATATTCCTGTCTATAATAACACTAATATTCCCGCTCTATAATAACACTAATATTCCTGCTCTATAATAACACTAATATTCCCGCTCTATAACGCTAATATTCCCGCTCTATAATAACACTAATATTCCTGTCTATAATAACACTAATATTCCCGCTCTATAATAACGCTAATATTCCCGCTCTATAATAACACTAATATTCCCGCTCTATAATAACGCTAATATTCCCGCTCTATAATAACACTAATATTCCTCTCTATAATAACACTAATATTCCCGCTCTATAATAACACTAATATTCCTCTCTATAATAACACTAATATTCCCGCTCTATAATAACACTAATATTCCTCTCTATAATAACACTAATATTCCTGCTCTATAATAACACTAATATTCCTCTCTATAATAACACTAATATTCCTGCTCTATAATAACACTAATATTTCCGCTCTATAATAACACTAATATTCCCGCTCTATAATAACACTAATATTCCTGTCTATAATAACACTAATATTCCTGTCTATAATAACACTAATATTCCTCTCTATAATAACACTAATATTCCCGCTCTATAATAACACTAATATTCCTCTATAATAACACTAATATTTCCGCTGTTATAATAACACTAATATTCCCGCTCTATAATAACACTAATATTCCCGCTCTATAATAACACTAATATTCCCGCTCTATAATAACACTAATATTCCTGTCTATAATAACACTAATATTCCCGCTCTATAATAACACTAATATTCCTGTCTATAATAACACTAATATTCCCGCTCTATAATAACACTAATATTCCCGCTCTATAATAACACTAATATTCCCGCTCTATAATAACACTAATATTCCTGTCTATAATAACACTAATATTCCCGCTCTATAATAACACTAATATTCCTGTCTATAATAACACTAATATTCCCGCTCTATAATAACGCTAATATTCCCGCTCTATAATAACGCTAATATTCCCGCTCTATAATAACGCTAATATTCCCGCTCTATAATAACACTAATATTCCTCTCTATAATAACACTAATATTCCCGCTCTATAATAACACTAATATTCCTCTCTATAATAACACTAATATTCCCGCTCTATAATAACACTAATATTCCTCTCTATAATAACACTAATATTCCTGCTCTATAATAACACTAATATTCCTCTCTATAATAACACTAATATTCCTGCTCTATAATAACACTAATATTTCCGCTCTATAATAACACTAATATTCCCGCTCTATAATAACACTAATATTCCTGTCTATAATAACACTAATATTCCTGTCTATAATAACACTAATATTCCTCTCTATAATAACACTAATATTCCCGCTCTATAATAACACTAATATTCCTCTCTATAATAACACTAATATTCCTGCTCTATAATAACACTAATATTCCTCTCTATAATAACACTAATATTCCTGCTCTATAATAACACTAATATTTCCGCTCTATAATAACACTAATATTCCCGCTCTATAATAACACTAATATTCCTGTCTATAATAACACTAATATTCCTGTCTATAATAACACTAATATTCCCGCTCTATAATAACACTAATATTCCCGCTCTATAACACTAATATTCCCGCTCTATAATAACACTAATATTCCTGTCTATAATAACACTAATATTCCTCTCTATAATAACACTAATATTCCCGCTCTATAATAACACTAATATTTCCGCTCTATAATAACACTAATATTCCCGCTCTATAATAACACTAATATTCCTGTCTATAATAACACTAATATTCCTCTCTATAATAACACTAATATTCCTCTATAATAACACTAATATTCCTCTATAATAACACTAATATTCCTCTATAATAACACTAATATTCCTCTATAATAACACTAATATTTCCGCTGTTATAATAACACTAATATTCCCGCTCTATAATAACACTAATATTCCTGTCTATAATAACACTAATATTCCCGCTCTATAATAACACTAATATTCCCGCTCTATAACACTAATATTCCCGCTCTATAATAACACTAATATTCCTGTCTATAATAACACTAATATTCCCGCTCTATAATAACACTAATATTCCTCTCTATAATAACACTAATATTCCTGCTCTATAATAACACTAATATTTCCGCTCTATAATAACACTAATATTCCCGCTCTATAATAACACTAATATTCCTGCTCTATAATAACACTAATATTTCCGCTCTATAATAACACTAATATTCCCGCTCTATAATAACACTAATATTCCTGTCTATAATAACACTAATATTCCTGCTCTATAATAACACTAATATTCCTGCTCTATAATAACACTAATATTCCTGCTCTATAATAACACTAATATTTCCGCTCTATAATAACACTAATATTCCCGCTCTATAATAACACTAATATTCCTGTCTATAATAACACTAATATTCCTGTCTATAATAACACTAATATTCCTGCTCTATAATAACACTAATATTCCTGCTCTATAATAACACTAATATTCCTGCTCTATAATAACACTAATATTCCTGCTCTATAATAACACTAATATTCCTCTCTATAATAACACTAATATTCCTGCTCTATAATAACACTAATATTTCCGCTCTATAATAACACTAATATTCCTGTCTATAATAACACTAATATTCCTCTCTATAACACTAATATTCCTCTATAATAACACTAATATTCCTCTCTATAATAACACTAATATTTCCGCTCTATAATAACACTAATATTCCTGTCTATAATAACACTAATATTCCCGCTCTATAATAACACTAATATTCCCGCTCTATAACACTAATATTCCCGCTCTATAACAACACTAATATTCCTGTCTATAATAACACTAATATTCCTCTCTATAATAACACTAATATTCCCGCTCTATAATAACACTAATATTCCTCTCTATAATAACACTAATATTCCTGCTCTATAATAACACTAATATTTCCGCTCTATAATAACACTAATATTCCCGCTCTATAATAACACTAATATTTCCGCTCTATAATAACACTAATATTCCTGCTCTATAATAACACTAATATTCCTGCTCTATAATAACACTAATATTCCTGTCTATAATAACACTAATATTCCCGCTCTATAATAACACTAATATTCCTGCTCTATAATAACACTAATATTTCCGCTCTATAATAACACTAATATTCCCGCTCTATAATAACACTAATATTCCTGTCTATAATAACACTAATATTCCCGCTCTATAATAACACTAATATTCCTGCTCTATAATAACACTAATATTCCCGCTCTATAATAACACTAATATTTCCGCTCTATAATAACACTAATATTCCCGCTCTATAATAACACTAATATTCCCGCTCTATAATAACACTAATATTCCTGTCTATAATAACACTAATATTCCTGTCTATAATAACACTAATATTCCCGCTCTATAATAACACTAATATTCCCGCTCTATAACACTAATATTCCCGCTCTATAATAACACTAATATTCCTGTCTATAATAACACTAATATTCCTCTCTATAATAACACTAATATTCCCGCTCTATAATAACACTAATATTCCTCTCTATAATAACACTAATATTCCTGCTCTATAATAACACTAATATTTCCGCTCTATAATAACACTAATATTCCTGCTCTATAATAACACTAATATTCCTGCTCTATAATAACACTAATATTCCTGCTCTATAATAACACTAATATTCCTGCTCTATAATAACACTAATATTCCTGCTCTATAATAACACTAATATTCCCGCTCTATAATAACACTAATATTCCCGCTCTATAATAACACTAATATTCCTGTCTATAATAACACTAATATTCCTCTCTATAATAACACTAATATTCCTCTATAATAACACTAATATTCCTCTATAATAACACTAATATTCCTCTATAATAACACTAATATTTCCGCTGTTATAATAACACTAATATTCCCGCTCTATAATAACACTAATATTCCTGTCTATAATAACACTAATATTCCCGCTCTATAATAACACTAATATTCCCGCTCTATAACACTAATATTCCCGCTCTATAATAACACTAATATTCCTGTCTATAATAACACTAATATTCCTCTCTATAATAACACTAATATTCCCGCTCTATAATAACACTAATATTCCTCTCTATAATAACACTAATATTCCTGCTCTATAATAACACTAATATTCCTGCTCTATAATAACACTAATATTTCCGCTCTATAATAACACTAATATTCCCGCTCTATAATAACACTAATATTCCTGTCTATAATAACACTAATATTCCTGCTCTATAATAACACTAATATTCCCGCTCTATAATAACACTAATATTCCTGTCTATAATAACACTAATATTCCCGCTCTATAATAACACTAATATTCCTGTCTATAATAACACTAATATTCCTCTCTATAATAACACTAATATTCCTCTATAATAACACTAATATTCCTCTATAATAACACTAATATTTCCGCTGTTATAATAACACTAATATTCCCGCTCTATAATAACACTAATATTCCTGTCTATAATAACACTAATATTCCCGCTCTATAATAACACTAATATTCCCGCTCTATAACACTAATATTCCCGCTCTATAATAACACTAATATTCCTGTCTATAATAACACTAATATTCCTCTCTATAATAACACTAATATTCCCGCTCTATAATAACACTAATATTCCGCTCTATAATAACACTAATATTCCTGTCTATAATAACACTAATATTCCCGCTCTATAATAACACTAATATTCCTGTCTATAATAACACTAATATTCCCGCTCTATAATAACACTAATATTCCCGCTCTATAATAACACTAATATTCCTGTCTATAATAACACTAATATTCCCGCTCTATAATAACACTAATATTCCTGCTCTATAATAACACTAATATTCCCGCTCTATAACGCTAATATTCCCGCTCTATAATAACACTAATATTCCTGTCTATAATAACACTAATATTCCCGCTCTATAATAACGCTAATATTCCCGCTCTATAATAACACTAATATTCCCGCTCTATAATAACGCTAATATTCCCGCTCTATAATAACACTAATATTCCTCTCTATAATAACACTAATATTCCCGCTCTATAATAACACTAATATTCCTCTCTATAATAACACTAATATTCCCGCTCTATAATAACACTAATATTCCTCTCTATAATAACACTAATATTCCTGCTCTATAATAACACTAATATTCCTCTCTATAATAACACTAATATTCCTGCTCTATAATAACACTAATATTTCCGCTCTATAATAACACTAATATTCCCGCTCTATAATAACACTAATATTCCTGTCTATAATAACACTAATATTCCTGTCTATAATAACACTAATATTCCTCTCTATAATAACACTAATATTCCCGCTCTATAATAACACTAATATTCCTCTATAATAACACTAATATTTCCGCTGTTATAATAACACTAATATTCCCGCTCTATAATAACACTAATATTCCCGCTCTATAATAACACTAATATTCCCGCTCTATAATAACACTAATATTCCTGTCTATAATAACACTAATATTCCCGCTCTATAATAACACTAATATTCCTGTCTATAATAACACTAATATTCCCGCTCTATAATAACACTAATATTCCCGCTCTATAATAACACTAATATTCCCGCTCTATAATAACACTAATATTCCTGTCTATAATAACACTAATATTCCCGCTCTATAATAACACTAATATTCCTGTCTATAATAACACTAATATTCCCGCTCTATAACGCTAATATTCCCGCTCTATAATAACACTAATATTCCTGTCTATAATAACACTAATATTCCCGCTCTATAATAACGCTAATATTCCCGCTCTATAATAACACTAATATTCCCGCTCTATAATAACGCTAATATTCCCGCTCTATAATAACACTAATATTCCTCTCTATAATAACACTAATATTCCCGCTCTATAATAACACTAATATTCCTCTCTATAATAACACTAATATTCCCGCTCTATAATAACACTAATATTCCTCTCTATAATAACACTAATATTCCTGCTCTATAATAACACTAATATTCCTCTCTATAATAACACTAATATTCCTGCTCTATAATAACACTAATATTTCCGCTCTATAATAACACTAATATTCCCGCTCTATAATAACACTAATATTCCTGTCTATAATAACACTAATATTCCTGTCTATAATAACACTAATATTCCTCTCTATAATAACACTAATATTCCCGCTCTATAATAACACTAATATTCCTCTCTATAATAACACTAATATTCCTGCTCTATAATAACACTAATATTCCTCTCTATAATAACACTAATATTCCTGCTCTATAATAACACTAATATTTCCGCTCTATAATAACACTAATATTCCCGCTCTATAATAACACTAATATTCCTGTCTATAATAACACTAATATTCCTGTCTATAATAACACTAATATTCCCGCTCTATAATAACACTAATATTCCCGCTCTATAACACTAATATTCCCGCTCTATAATAACACTAATATTCCTGTCTATAATAACACTAATATTCCTCTCTATAATAACACTAATATTCCCGCTCTATAATAACACTAATATTCCTCTCTATAATAACACTAATATTCCTCTCTATAATAACACTAATATTCCTCTCTATAATAACACTAATATTCCTGTCTATAATAACACTAATATTCCTCTCTATAATAACACTAATATTCCCGCTCTATAATAACACTAATATTCCTCTCTATAATAACACTAATATTCCCGCTCTATAATAACACTAATATTCCTCTCTATAATAACACTAATATTCCCGCTCTATAATAACACTAATATTTCCGCTCTATAATAACACTAATATTCCCGCTCTATAATAACACTAATATTCCTGTCTATAATAACACTAATATTCCTCTCTATAATAACACTAATATTCCTCTATAATAACACTAATATTCCTCTATAATAACACTAATATTCCTCTATAATAACACTAATATTCCTCTATAATAACACTAATATTTCCGCTGTTATAATAACACTAATATTCCCGCTCTATAATAACACTAATATTCCTGTCTATAATAACACTAATATTCCCGCTCTATAATAACACTAATATTCCCGCTCTATAACACTAATATTCCCGCTCTATAATAACACTAATATTCCTGTCTATAATAACACTAATATTCCCGCTCTATAATAACACTAATATTCCTCTCTATAATAACACTAATATTCCTGCTCTATAATAACACTAATATTTCCGCTCTATAATAACACTAATATTCCCGCTCTATAATAACACTAATATTCCTGCTCTATAATAACACTAATATTTCCGCTCTATAACACTAATATTCCCGCTCTATAATAACACTAATATTCCTGTCTATAATAACACTAATATTCCTGCTCTATAATAACACTAATATTCCTGCTCTATAATAACACTAATATTCCTGCTCTATAATAACACTAATATTTCCGCTCTATAATAACACTAATATTCCCGCTCTATAATAACACTAATATTCCTGTCTATAATAACACTAATATTCCCGCTCTATAATAACACTAATATTCCTGCTCTATAATAACACTAATATTCCTGCTCTATAATAACACTAATATTTCCGCTCTATAATAACACTAATATTCCTGCTCTATAATAACACTAATATTCCTGCTCTATAATAACACTAATATTCCTGCTCTATAATAACACTAATATTCCTGCTCTATAATAACACTAATATTCCTGCTCTATAATAACACTAATATTTCCGCTCTATAATAACACTAATATTCCCGCTCTATAATAACACTAATATTCCTGTCTATAATAACACTAATATTCCCGCTCTATAATAACACTAATATTTCCGCTCTATAATAACACTAATATTCCTGTCTATAATAACACTAATATTCCTGCTCTATAATAACACTAATATTCCCGCTCTATAATAACACTAATATTCCTGTCTATAATAACACTAATATTCCCGCTCTATAATAACACTAATATTCCTGTCTATAATAACACTAATATTCCTCTCTATAATAACACTAATATTCCTCTATAATAACACTAATATTCCTCTATAATAACACTAATATTCCTCTATAATAACACTAATATTTCCGCTGTTATAATAACACTAATATTCCCGCTCTATAATAACACTAATATTCCTGTCTATAATAACACTAATATTCCCGCTCTATAATAACACTAATATTCCCGCTCTATAACACTAATATTCCCGCTCTATAATAACACTAATATTCCTGTCTATAATAACACTAATATTCCTCTCTATAATAACACTAATATTCCCGCTCTATAATAACACTAATATTCCGCTCTATAATAACACTAATATTCCTGTCTATAATAACACTAATATTCCCGCTCTATAATAACACTAATATTCCTGTCTATAATAACACTAATATTCCCGCTCTATAATAACACTAATATTCCCGCTCTATAATAACACTAATATTCCCGCTCTATAATAACACTAATATTCCTGTCTATAATAACACTAATATTCCCGCTCTATAATAACACTAATATTCCTGCTCTATAATAACACTAATATTCCCGCTCTATAACGCTAATATTCCCGCTCTATAATAACACTAATATTCCTGTCTATAATAACACTAATATTCCCGCTCTATAATAACGCTAATATTCCCGCTCTATAATAACACTAATATTCCCGCTCTATAATAACGCTAATATTCCCGCTCTATAATAACACTAATATTCCTCTCTATAATAACACTAATATTCCCGCTCTATAATAACACTAATATTCCTCTCTATAATAACACTAATATTCCCGCTCTATAATAACACTAATATTCCTCTCTATAATAACACTAATATTCCTGCTCTATAATAACACTAATATTCCTCTCTATAATAACACTAATATTCCTGCTCTATAATAACACTAATATTTCCGCTCTATAATAACACTAATATTCCCGCTCTATAATAACACTAATATTCCTGTCTATAATAACACTAATATTCCTGTCTATAATAACACTAATATTCCTCTCTATAATAACACTAATATTCCCGCTCTATAATAACACTAATATTCCTCTATAATAACACTAATATTTCCGCTGTTATAATAACACTAATATTCCCGCTCTATAATAACACTAATATTCCCGCTCTATAATAACACTAATATTCCCGCTCTATAATAACACTAATATTCCTGTCTATAATAACACTAATATTCCCGCTCTATAATAACACTAATATTCCTGTCTATAATAACACTAATATTCCCGCTCTATAATAACACTAATATTCCCGCTCTATAATAACACTAATATTCCCGCTCTATAATAACACTAATATTCCTGTCTATAATAACACTAATATTCCCGCTCTATAATAACACTAATATTCCTGTCTATAATAACACTAATATTCCCGCTCTATAACGCTAATATTCCCGCTCTATAATAACACTAATATTCCTGTCTATAATAACACTAATATTCCCGCTCTATAATAACGCTAATATTCCCGCTCTATAATAACACTAATATTCCCGCTCTATAATAACGCTAATATTCCCGCTCTATAATAACACTAATATTCCTCTCTATAATAACACTAATATTCCCGCTCTATAATAACACTAATATTCCTCTCTATAATAACACTAATATTCCCGCTCTATAATAACACTAATATTCCTCTCTATAATAACACTAATATTCCTGCTCTATAATAACACTAATATTCCTCTCTATAATAACACTAATATTCCTGCTCTATAATAACACTAATATTTCCGCTCTATAATAACACTAATATTCCCGCTCTATAATAACACTAATATTCCTGTCTATAATAACACTAATATTCCTGTCTATAATAACACTAATATTCCTCTCTATAATAACACTAATATTCCCGCTCTATAATAACACTAATATTCCTCTATAATAACACTAATATTTCCGCTGTTATAATAACACTAATATTCCCGCTCTATAATAACACTAATATTCCCGCTCTATAATAACACTAATATTCCCGCTCTATAATAACACTAATATTCCTGTCTATAATAACACTAATATTCCCGCTCTATAATAACACTAATATTCCTGTCTATAATAACACTAATATTCCCGCTCTATAATAACACTAATATTCCCGCTCTATAATAACACTAATATTCCCGCTCTATAATAACACTAATATTCCTGTCTATAATAACACTAATATTCCCGCTCTATAATAACACTAATATTCCTGTCTATAATAACACTAATATTCCCGCTCTATAACGCTAATATTCCCGCTCTATAATAACACTAATATTCCTGTCTATAATAACACTAATATTCCCGCTCTATAATAACGCTAATATTCCCGCTCTATAATAACACTAATATTCCCGCTCTATAATAACGCTAATATTCCCGCTCTATAATAACACTAATATTCCTCTCTATAATAACACTAATATTCCCGCTCTATAATAACACTAATATTCCTCTCTATAATAACACTAATATTCCCGCTCTATAATAACACTAATATTCCTCTCTATAATAACACTAATATTCCTGCTCTATAATAACACTAATATTCCTCTCTATAATAACACTAATATTCCTGCTCTATAATAACACTAATATTTCCGCTCTATAATAACACTAATATTCCCGCTCTATAATAACACTAATATTCCTGTCTATAATAACACTAATATTCCTGTCTATAATAACACTAATATTCCTCTCTATAATAACACTAATATTCCCGCTCTATAATAACACTAATATTCCTCTCTATAATAACACTAATATTCCTGCTCTATAATAACACTAATATTCCTCTCTATAATAACACTAATATTCCTGCTCTATAATAACACTAATATTTCCGCTCTATAATAACACTAATATTCCCGCTCTATAATAACACTAATATTCCTGTCTATAATAACACTAATATTCCTGTCTATAATAACACTAATATTCCCGCTCTATAATAACACTAATATTCCCGCTCTATAACACTAATATTCCCGCTCTATAATAACACTAATATTCCTGTCTATAATAACACTAATATTCCTCTCTATAATAACACTAATATTCCCGCTCTATAATAACACTAATATTCCTCTCTATAATAACACTAATATTCCTCTCTATAATAACACTAATATTCCTCTCTATAATAACACTAATATTCCTGTCTATAATAACACTAATATTCCTCTCTATAATAACACTAATATTCCCGCTCTATAATAACACTAATATTCCTCTCTATAATAACACTAATATTCCCGCTCTATAATAACACTAATATTCCTCTCTATAATAACACTAATATTCCCGCTCTATAATAACACTAATATTTCCGCTCTATAATAACACTAATATTCCCGCTCTATAATAACACTAATATTCCTGTCTATAATAACACTAATATTCCTCTCTATAATAACACTAATATTCCTCTATAATAACACTAATATTCCTCTATAATAACACTAATATTCCTCTATAATAACACTAATATTCCTCTATAATAACACTAATATTTCCGCTGTTATAATAACACTAATATTCCCGCTCTATAATAACACTAATATTCCTGTCTATAATAACACTAATATTCCCGCTCTATAATAACACTAATATTCCCGCTCTATAACACTAATATTCCCGCTCTATAATAACACTAATATTCCTGTCTATAATAACACTAATATTCCCGCTCTATAATAACACTAATATTCCTCTCTATAATAACACTAATATTCCTGCTCTATAATAACACTAATATTTCCGCTCTATAATAACACTAATATTCCCGCTCTATAATAACACTAATATTCCTGCTCTATAATAACACTAATATTTCCGCTCTATAATAACACTAATATTCCCGCTCTATAATAACACTAATATTCCTGTCTATAATAACACTAATATTCCTGCTCTATAATAACACTAATATTCCTGCTCTATAATAACACTAATATTCCTGCTCTATAATAACACTAATATTTCCGCTCTATAATAACACTAATATTCCCGCTCTATAATAACACTAATATTCCTGTCTATAATAACACTAATATTCCCGCTCTATAATAACACTAATATTCCTGCTCTATAATAACACTAATATTCCTGCTCTATAATAACACTAATATTTCCGCTCTATAATAACACTAATATTCCTGCTCTATAATAACACTAATATTCCTGCTCTATAATAACACTAATATTCCTGCTCTATAATAACACTAATATTCCTGCTCTATAATAACACTAATATTCCTGCTCTATAATAACACTAATATTTCCGCTCTATAATAACACTAATATTCCCGCTCTATAATAACACTAATATTCCTGTCTATAATAACACTAATATTCCCGCTCTATAATAACACTAATATTTCCGCTCTATAATAACACTAATATTCCTGTCTATAATAACACTAATATTCCTGCTCTATAATAACACTAATATTCCCGCTCTATAATAACACTAATATTCCTGTCTATAATAACACTAATATTCCCGCTCTATAATAACACTAATATTCCTGTCTATAATAACACTAATATTCCTCTCTATAATAACACTAATATTCCTCTATAATAACACTAATATTCCTCTATAATAACACTAATATTCCTCTATAATAACACTAATATTTCCGCTGTTATAATAACACTAATATTCCCGCTCTATAATAACACTAATATTCCTGTCTATAATAACACTAATATTCCCGCTCTATAATAACACTAATATTCCCGCTCTATAATAACACTAATATTCCTGTCTATAATAACACTAATATTCCTCTCTATAATAACACTAATATTCCCGCTCTATAATAACACTAATATTCCGCTCTATAATAACACTAATATTCCTGTCTATAATAACACTAATATTCCCGCTCTATAATAACACTAATATTCCTGTCTATAATAACACTAATATTCCCGCTCTATAATAACACTAATATTCCCGCTCTATAATAACACTAATATTCCCGCTCTATAATAACACTAATATTCCTGTCTATAATAACACTAATATTCCCGCTCTATAATAACACTAATATTCCTGCTCTATAATAACACTAATATTCCCGCTCTATAACGCTAATATTCCCGCTCTATAATAACACTAATATTCCTGTCTATAATAACACTAATATTCCCGCTCTATAATAACGCTAATATTCCCGCTCTATAATAACACTAATATTCCCGCTCTATAATAACGCTAATATTCCCGCTCTATAATAACACTAATATTCCTCTCTATAATAACACTAATATTCCCGCTCTATAATAACACTAATATTCCTCTCTATAATAACACTAATATTCCCGCTCTATAATAACACTAATATTCCTCTCTATAATAACACTAATATTCCTGCTCTATAATAACACTAATATTCCTCTCTATAATAACACTAATATTCCTGCTCTATAATAACACTAATATTTCCGCTCTATAATAACACTAATATTCCCGCTCTATAATAACACTAATATTCCTGTCTATAATAACACTAATATTCCTGTCTATAATAACACTAATATTCCTCTCTATAATAACACTAATATTCCCGCTCTATAATAACACTAATATTCCTCTATAATAACACTAATATTTCCGCTGTTATAATAACACTAATATTCCCGCTCTATAATAACACTAATATTCCCGCTCTATAATAACACTAATATTCCCGCTCTATAATAACACTAATATTCCTGTCTATAATAACACTAATATTCCCGCTCTATAATAACACTAATATTCCTGTCTATAATAACACTAATATTCCCGCTCTATAATAACACTAATATTCCCGCTCTATAATAACACTAATATTCCCGCTCTATAATAACACTAATATTCCTGTCTATAATAACACTAATATTCCCGCTCTATAATAACACTAATATTCCTGTCTATAATAACACTAATATTCCCGCTCTATAACGCTAATATTCCCGCTCTATAATAACACTAATATTCCTGTCTATAATAACACTAATATTCCCGCTCTATAATAACGCTAATATTCCCGCTCTATAATAACACTAATATTCCCGCTCTATAATAACGCTAATATTCCCGCTCTATAATAACACTAATATTCCTCTCTATAATAACACTAATATTCCCGCTCTATAATAACACTAATATTCCTCTCTATAATAACACTAATATTCCCGCTCTATAATAACACTAATATTCCTCTCTATAATAACACTAATATTCCTGCTCTATAATAACACTAATATTCCTCTCTATAATAACACTAATATTCCTGCTCTATAATAACACTAATATTTCCGCTCTATAATAACACTAATATTCCCGCTCTATAATAACACTAATATTCCTGTCTATAATAACACTAATATTCCTGTCTATAATAACACTAATATTCCTCTCTATAATAACACTAATATTCCCGCTCTATAATAACACTAATATTCCTCTCTATAATAACACTAATATTCCTCTCTATAATAACACTAATATTCCTGCTCTATAATAACACTAATATTCCTCTCTATAATAACACTAATATTTCCGCTCTATAATAACACTAATATTTCCGCTCTATAATAACACTAATATTCCCGCTCTATAATAACACTAATATTCCTGTCTATAATAACACTAATATTCCTGTCTATAATAACACTAATATTCCCGCTCTATAATAACACTAATATTCCCGCTCTATAACACTAATATTCCCGCTCTATAATAACACTAATATTCCTGTCTATAATAACACTAATATTCCTCTCTATAATAACACTAATATTCCCGCTCTATAATAACACTAATATTTCCGCTCTATAATAACACTAATATTCCCGCTCTATAATAACACTAATATTCCTGTCTATAATAACACTAATATTCCTCTCTATAATAACACTAATATTCCTCTATAATAACACTAATATTCCTCTATAATAACACTAATATTCCTCTATAATAACACTAATATTCCTCTATAATAACACTAATATTTCCGCTGTTATAATAACACTAATATTCCCGCTCTATAATAACACTAATATTCCTGTCTATAATAACACTAATATTCCCGCTCTATAATAACACTAATATTCCCGCTCTATAACACTAATATTCCCGCTCTATAATAACACTAATATTCCTGTCTATAATAACACTAATATTCCCGCTCTATAATAACACTAATATTCCTCTCTATAATAACACTAATATTCCTGCTCTATAATAACACTAATATTTCCGCTCTATAATAACACTAATATTCCCGCTCTATAATAACACTAATATTCCTGCTCTATAATAACACTAATATTTCCGCTCTATAATAACACTAATATTCCCGCTCTATAATAACACTAATATTCCTGTCTATAATAACACTAATATTCCTGCTCTATAATAACACTAATATTCCTGCTCTATAATAACACTAATATTCCTGCTCTATAATAACACTAATATTTCCGCTCTATAATAACACTAATATTCCCGCTCTATAATAACACTAATATTCCTGTCTATAATAACACTAATATTCCTGTCTATAATAACACTAATATTCCTGCTCTATAATAACACTAATATTCCTGCTCTATAATAACACTAATATTCCTGCTCTATAATAACACTAATATTCCTGCTCTATAATAACACTAATATTCCTCTCTATAATAACACTAATATTCCTGCTCTATAATAACACTAATATTTCCGCTCTATAATAACACTAATATTCCTGTCTATAATAACACTAATATTCCTCTCTATAATAACACTAATATTCCTCTATAATAACACTAATATTCCTCTCTATAATAACACTAATATTTCCGCTCTATAATAACACTAATATTCCTGTCTATAATAACACTAATATTCCCGCTCTATAATAACACTAATATTCCCGCTCTATAACACTAATATTCCCGCTCTATAACAACACTAATATTCCTGTCTATAATAACACTAATATTCCTCTCTATAATAACACTAATATTCCCGCTCTATAATAACACTAATATTCCTCTCTATAATAACACTAATATTCCTGCTCTATAATAACACTAATATTTCCGCTCTATAATAACACTAATATTCCCGCTCTATAATAACACTAATATTTCCGCTCTATAATAACACTAATATTCCTGCTCTATAATAACACTAATATTCCTGCTCTATAATAACACTAATATTCCTGTCTATAATAACACTAATATTCCCGCTCTATAATAACACTAATATTCCTGCTCTATAATAACACTAATATTTCCGCTCTATAATAACACTAATATTCCCGCTCTATAATAACACTAATATTCCTGTCTATAATAACACTAATATTCCCGCTCTATAATAACACTAATATTCCTGCTCTATAATAACACTAATATTCCCGCTCTATAATAACACTAATATTTCCGCTCTATAATAACACTAATATTCCCGCTCTATAATAACACTAATATTCCCGCTCTATAATAACACTAATATTCCTGTCTATAATAACACTAATATTCCTGTCTATAATAACACTAATATTCCCGCTCTATAATAACACTAATATTCCCGCTCTATAACACTAATATTCCCGCTCTATAATAACACTAATATTCCTGTCTATAATAACACTAATATTCCTCTCTATAATAACACTAATATTCCCGCTCTATAATAACACTAATATTCCTCTCTATAATAACACTAATATTCCTGCTCTATAATAACACTAATATTTCCGCTCTATAATAACACTAATATTCCTGCTCTATAATAACACTAATATTCCTGCTCTATAATAACACTAATATTCCTGCTCTATAATAACACTAATATTCCTGCTCTATAATAACACTAATATTCCTGCTCTATAATAACACTAATATTCCCGCTCTATAATAACACTAATATTCCCGCTCTATAATAACACTAATATTCCTGTCTATAATAACACTAATATTCCTCTCTATAATAACACTAATATTCCTCTATAATAACACTAATATTCCTCTATAATAACACTAATATTCCTCTATAATAACACTAATATTTCCGCTGTTATAATAACACTAATATTCCCGCTCTATAATAACACTAATATTCCTGTCTATAATAACACTAATATTCCCGCTCTATAATAACACTAATATTCCCGCTCTATAACACTAATATTCCCGCTCTATAATAACACTAATATTCCTGTCTATAATAACACTAATATTCCTCTCTATAATAACACTAATATTCCCGCTCTATAATAACACTAATATTCCTCTCTATAATAACACTAATATTCCTGCTCTATAATAACACTAATATTCCTGCTCTATAATAACACTAATATTTCCGCTCTATAATAACACTAATATTCCCGCTCTATAATAACACTAATATTCCTGTCTATAATAACACTAATATTCCTGCTCTATAATAACACTAATATTCCCGCTCTATAATAACACTAATATTCCTGTCTATAATAACACTAATATTCCCGCTCTATAATAACACTAATATTCCTGTCTATAATAACACTAATATTCCTCTCTATAATAACACTAATATTCCTCTATAATAACACTAATATTCCTCTATAATAACACTAATATTCCTCTATAATAACACTAATATTTCCGCTGTTATAATAACACTAATATTCCCGCTCTATAATAACACTAATATTCCTGTCTATAATAACACTAATATTCCCGCTCTATAATAACACTAATATTCCCGCTCTATAACACTAATATTCCCGCTCTATAATAACACTAATATTCCTGTCTATAATAACACTAATATTCCTCTCTATAATAACACTAATATTCCCGCTCTATAATAACACTAATATTCCTCTCTATAATAACACTAATATTCCTGCTCTATAATAACACTAATATTC
Source organism: Scardinius erythrophthalmus (assembly GCF_964197995.2). Lineage (NCBI taxonomy): Eukaryota > Metazoa > Chordata > Actinopteri > Cypriniformes > Leuciscidae > Scardinius > Scardinius erythrophthalmus. The sequence continues at coordinate 283,777 of NC_138228.1, forward strand.
CTGCTCTATAATAACACTAATATTTCCGCTCTATAATAACACTAATATTCCCGCTCTATAATAACACTAATATTCCTGTCTATAATAACACTAATATTCCTGCTCTATAATAACACTAATATTCCTGCTCTATAATAACACTAATATTCCTGCTCTATAATAACACTAATATTTCCGCTCTATAATAACACTAATATTCCCGCTCTATAATAACACTAATATTCCTGTCTATAATAACACTAATATTCCTGTCTATAATAACACTAATATTCCTGCTCTATAATAACACTAATATTCCTGCTCTATAATAACACTAATATTCCTGCTCTATAATAACACTAATATTCCTGCTCTATAATAACACTAATATTCCTCTCTATAATAACACTAATATTCCTGCTCTATAATAACACTAATATTTCCGCTCTATAATAACACTAATATTCCCGCTCTATAATAACACTAATATTCCTGCTCTATAATAACACTAATATTCCTCTCTATAATAACACTAATATTCCTGCTCTATAATAACACTAATATTCCTCTATAATAACACTAATATTCCTCTATAATAACACTAATATTCCTCTCTATAATAACACTAATATTCCTGCTCTATAATAACACTAATATTCCTCTCTATAATAACACTAATATTCCTCTATAATAACACTAATATTCCTCTATAATAACACTAATATTCCTCTATAATAACACTAATATTTCCGCTGTTATAATAACACTAATATTCCCGCTCTATAATAACACTAATATTCCTGTCTATAATAACACTAATATTCCCGCTCTATAATAACACTAATATTCCCGCTCTATAACACTAATATTCCCGCTCTATAATAACACTAATATTCCCGCTCTATAATAACACTAATATTCCTGTCTATAATAACACTAATATTCCTCTCTATAATAACACTAATATTCCCGCTCTATAATAACACTAATATTCCTCTCTATAATAACACTAATATTCCTCTCTATAATAACACTAATATTCCTCTATAATAACACTAATATTCCTCTATAATAACACTAATATTCCTCTATAATAACACTAATATTTCCGCTGTTATAACACTAATATTCCCGCTCTATAATAACACTAATATTCCTGTCTATAATAACACTAATATTCCCGCTCTATAATAACACTAATATTCCCGCTCTATAACACTAATATTCCCGCTCTATAATAACACTAATATTCCCGCTCTATAATAACACTAATATTCCTGTCTATAATAACACTAATATTCCTCTCTATAATAACACTAATATTCCTCTCTATAATAACACTAATATTCCTCTCTATAATAACACTAATATTCCTGCTCTATAATAACGCTAATATTCCTGCTCTATAATAACACTAATATTTCCGCTCTATAATAACACTAATATTCCCGCTCTATAATAACACTAATATTCCCGCTCTATAATAACACTAATATTCCCGCTCTATAATAACACTAATATTCCTGCTCTATAATAACACTAATATTCCCGCTCTATAATAACACTAATATTCCCGCTCTATAATAACACTAATATTCCTGCTCTATAATAACACTAATATTTCCGCTCTATAATAACACTAATATTCCCGCTCTATAATAACACTAATATTCCTGCTCTATAATAACACTAATATTCCTGCTCTATAATAACACTAATATTCCTGCTCTATAATAACACTAATATTTCCGCTCTATAATAACACTAATATTCCTGTCTATAATAACACTAATATTCCTGTCTATAATAACACTAATATTCCTGCTCTATAATAACACTAATATTCCTGCTCTATAATAACACTAATATTCCTGCTCTATAATTACACTAATATTCCTGTCTATAATAACACTAATATTCCCGCTCTATAATAACACTAAAATTCCTGTCTATAATAACACTAATATTCCCGCTCTATAATAACACTAATATTCCTGCTCTATAATAACACTAATATTTCCGCTCTATAATAACACTAATATTCCCGCTCTATAATAACACTAATATTCCTGTCTATAATAACACTAATATTCCCGCTCTATAATAACACTAATATTCCTGCTCTATAATAACACTAATATTCCTGCTCTATAATAACACTAATATTTCCGCTCTATAATAACACTAATATTCCCGCTCTATAATAACACTAATATTCCTGCTCTATAATAACACTAATATTCCCGCTCTATAATAACACTAATATTCCTGTCTATAATAACACTAATATTCCTGCTCTATAATAACACTAATATTCCTGTCTATAATAACACTAATATTCCTGCTCTATAATAACACTAATATTCCCGCTCTATAATAACACTAATATTCCTGTCTATAATAACACTAATATTCCTGTCTATAATAACACTAATATTCCTCTCTATAATAACACTAATATTCCCGCTCTATAATAACACTAATATTCCTCTCTATAATAACACTAATATTCCTGCTCTATAATAACACTAATATTCCGCTCTATAATAACACTAATATTTCCGCTCTATGATAACACTAATATTCCCGCTCTATAATAACACTAATATTCCTGTCTATAATAACACTAATATTCCTGTCTATAATAACACTAATATTCCCGCTCTATAATAACACTAATATTCCCGCTCTATAATAACACTAATATTCCCGCTCTATAATAACACTAATATTCCCGCTCTATAATAACACTAATATTCCCGCTCTATAATAACACTAATATTCCCGCTCTATAATAACACTAATATTCCTGTCTATAATAACACTAATATTCCTGTCTATAATAACACTAATATTCCTGCTGTCTCTATAATAACACTAATATTCCTGCTGTCTCTATAATAACACTAATATTCCTGCTGTCTCTATAATAACACTAATATTCCTGTCTATAATAACACTAATATTCCCACTCTATAATAACACTAATATTCCTGTCTATAATAACACTAATATTCCTGTCTATAATAACACTAATATTCCTGCTCTATAATAACACTAATATTCCCGCTCTATAATAACCAGTGTTGTATAAAGTACTAGAAAGCAATACTTGAGTAAAAGTACAAGTATTGTACTAGAAAAAGACTTTGGTAGAAGTGAAAGTTACCTTTTAGAATATTACTTAAGTAAAAGTCTTAAAGTATCTGATATATACTGTACTTAAGTATCAAAAGTAATTTTCTGATATTTAATGTACTTAAGTAATTGAAGTAAAAGTAAAAGTTTTTTTTTTTTTTTTTTGATTATGCGTTGAATTCAGCGATCACGGAATCGCGAAAAACTGGAGGGACTGTGTAGCCTGTACTGTAGGCTACTTGTGTTATCGTTTATCTCCCACTGCATGTACCTTTAGCTGTTAAAAAAAAATTGCATCACAATAAGTGTATTGTGATTGTCACTAACATTTTTGTAATTAAACTGAATTTTATTAGGTTTAGTGACATGTTACAATGTTTATAATTTCTGGTAAGCTACGCTTTTTTATTATTTCAATTCAATTCAATTGTGATTTGATTTAATATTGACTCATTTGTATAAATATTAGGTAGGCTACTCAAGATCTGCGTTAATTTTTCAAAAAAAAAAAAAAAAAAAAAAAACTCCCCTAATGCTGTAAACATACAGAGAGCCCTAGCTTGTAGTAGGCTATTATTTAAGGTTAAAAATAATTAAATAGAATGCGTTTTTTTTTTATTATAATAAAAACTTTAATGATATAAGTAAAAATATAATAAATATGTAATATAGAACACATATTTAGCAAAATACTCTCTATAGCTATTTTTTGTCTTGCCAACTGTGCTATAGCCTATTATTAAATGGCTTTCCTGAGGTAAATGTGACATAATTGTCCTCCAGCTATGTTATTTACCTCTTCACGCTGATGAAAAACACTTATTGATCGATATTATGTATGAGGAACATTTCGGTAAGTTATAGGCCTACTGTATCTTTCAACAGTATTCATGTTTTTTTTTACTATTAGCTAGTACAGATGATCGGTTCACTTGAGCTAGGGATCTGTCATCTGTCACGTAACATTTACAAGCGCCAAAACAGTATTTATTTTTTGAATTTCGTAATAAAGTTGACATAATCTGAGTTTAAAAACAAAACAAAAAAGTTTTATATCATAATGTAACCTGCTCTGTCTAGTCTGTCAGTCGTCCTCTTTGCTTCGCGATTTTTCTGTGCGTGAGAAAATTGATGTGAGGCGTGAGAGCGTGTGGAAAAAGTCAATTGCGTGTGTCTCACCGTGAATGCGTGAGAGTTGGCAGCTCTGTAAGTTAAACGTGCTCCAGGTCCTCCGGCAGGTTCTCGTGCTTCCATGGCGGTTTCAGTTGTGCTTCCTCCTCCTTTGGCATGGCAACAAACAAGCATTACGCTGAAATAGAGCGCGCGCCGTGCGTACTGCAATCTAGGAGCAGTGATTCGCCAAACCTCCCTTATTGTAGTCGCACACATTTCTTCTGATTTTATTTTGTAGTAACGAGTAACGAAGATGCTTAGTGGAAATATAGCGGAGTAAAAGTATACATTTTATCTAGGAAATGTAGTGGAGTAAAAGTGAAAGTTGACATAAATTTAAATAACGAAGTAAAGTACAGATACGTGAAATTTCTACTTAAGTACAGTAACGAAGTATTTGTACTCCGTTACATTACAACACTGATAATAACACTAATATTCCTGTCTATAATAACACTAATATTCCTCTCTATAATAACACTAATATTCCTGTCTATAATAACACTAATATTCCTGTCTATAATAACACTAATATTCCTGTCTATAATAACACTAATATTCCTCTCTATAATAACACTAATATTCCCGCTCTATAATAACACTAATATTCCTCTCTATAATAACACTAATATTCCTGTCTATAATAACACTAATATTCCTGCTCTATAATAACACTAATATTCCTCTCTATAATAACACTAATATTCCTGCTCTATAATAACACTAATATTTCCGCTCTATGATAACACTAATATTCCCGCTCTATAATAACACTAATATTCCTGTCTATAATAACACTAATATTCCTGTCTATAATAACACTAATATTCCTCTCTATAATAACACTAATATTCCCGCTCTATAATAACACTAATATTCCTCTCTATAATAACACTAATATTCCTGCTCTATAATAACACTAATATTCCTCTCTATAATAACACTAATATTCCTGTCTATAATAACACTAATATTCCCACTCTATAATAACACTAATATTCCCACTCTATAATAACACTAATATTCCTGTCTATAATAACACTAATATTCCCGCTCTATAATAACACTAATAACACTAATATTCCTGTCTATAATAACACTAATATTCCTGTCTATAATAACACTAATATTCCTCTCTATAATAACACTAATATTCCCGCTCTATAATAACACTAATATTCCTCTCTATAATAACACTAATATTCCTGCTCTATAATAACACTAATATTTCCGCTCTATAATAACACTAATATTCCCGCTCTATAATAACACTAATATTCCTGTCTATAATAACACTAATATTCCTGCTCTATAATAACACTAATATTCCTGCTCTATAATAACACTAATATTTCCGCTCTATAATAACACTAATATTCCCGCTCTATAATAACACTAATATTCCTGTCTATAATAACACTAATATTCCTGTCTATAATAACACTAATATTCCTGCTCTATAATAACACTAATATTCCTGCTCTATAATAACACTAATATTCCTGCTCTATAATAACACTAATATTCCTGCTCTATAATAACACTAATATTCCTCTCTATAATAACACTAATATTCCTGCTCTATAATAACACTAATATTTCCGCTCTATAATAACACTAATATTCCCGCTCTATAATAACACTAATATTCCTGTCTATAATAACACTAATATTCCTCTCTATAATAACACTAATATTCCTCTATAATAACACTAATATTCCTCTATAATAACACTAATATTCCTCTATAATAACACTAATATTTCCGCTGTTATAATAACACTAATATTCCCGCTCTATAATAACACTAATATTCCTGTCTATAATAACACTAATATTCCCGCTCTATAATAACACTAATATTCCCGCTCTATAACACTAATATTCCCGCTCTATAATAACACTAATATTCCTGTCTATAATAACACTAATATTCCTCTCTATAATAACACTAATATTCCCGCTCTATAATAACACTAATATTCCTGTCTATAATAACACTAATATTCCTCTCTATAATAACACTAATATTCCTGCTCTATAATAACACTAATATTTCCGCTCTATAATAACACTAATATTCCCGCTCTATAATAACACTAATATTCCTGCTCTATAATAACACTAATATTTCCGCTCTATAATAACACTAATATTCCCGCTCTATAATAACACTAATATTCCTGTCTATAATAACACTAATATTCCTGCTCTATAATAACACTAATATTCCTGCTCTATAATAACACTAATATTCCTGCTCTATAATAACACTAATATTTCCGCTCTATAATAACACTAATATTCCCGCTCTATAATAACACTAATATTCCTGTCTATAATAACACTAATATTCCTGCTCTATAATAACACTAATATTCCTGCTCTATAATAACACTAATATTCCTGCTCTATAATAACACTAATATTCCTGCTCTATAATAACACTAATATTCCTGTCTATAATAACACTAATATTCCCGCTCTATAATAACACTAATATTCCTGCTCTATAATAACACTAATATTTCCGCTCTATAATAACACTAATATTCCTGTCTATAATAACACTAATATTCCTGTCTATAATAACACTAATATTCCCGCTCTATAATAACACTAATATTCCTGCTCTATAATAACACTAATATTCCTGCTCTATAATAACACTAATATTCCTGCTCTATAATAACACTAATATTTCCGCTCTATAATAACACTAATATTCCCGCTCTATAATAACACTAATATTCCTGCTCTATAATAACACTAATATTCCCGCTCTATAATAACACTAATATTCCTGTCTATAATAACACTAATATTCCTGCTCTATAATAACACTAATATTCCTGTCTATAATAACACTAATATTCCTGCTCTATAATAACACTAATATTCCCGCTCTATAATAACACTAATATTCCTGTCTATAATAACACTAATATTCCTGTCTATAATAACACTAATATTCCTCTCTATAATAACACTAATATTCCCGCTCTATAATAACACTAATATTCCTCTCTATAATAACACTAATATTCCTGCTCTATAATAACACTAATATTCCTCTCTATAATAACACTAATATTCCTGCTCTATAATAACACTAATATTTCCGCTCTATGATAACACTAATATTCCCGCTCTATAATAACACTAATATTCCTGTCTATAATAACACTAATATTCCTGTCTATAATAACACTAATATTCCCGCTCTATAATAACACTAATATTCCCGCTCTATAATAACACTAATATTCCCGCTCTATAATAACACTAATATTCCCGCTCTATAATAACACTAATATTCCCGCTCTATAATAACACTAATATTCCCGCTCTATAATAACACTAATATTCCTGTCTATAATAACACTAATATTCCTGTCTATAATAACACTAATATTCCCGCTCTATAATAACACTAATATTCCTGTCTATAATAACACTAATATTCCTGCTGTCTCTATAATAACACTAATATTCCTGCTGTCTCTATAATAACACTAATATTCCTGCTCTATAATAACACTAATATTCCTGCTCTATAATAACACTAATATTCCTGTCTATAATAACACTAATATTCCCACTCTATAATAACACTAATATTCCCACTCTATAATAACACTAATATTCCTGTCTATAATAACACTAATATTCCCGCTCTATAATAACGCTAATATTCCCGCCCTATAATAACACTAATATTCCCACTCTATAATAACACTAATATTCCTGTCTATAATAACACTAATATTCCCGCTCTATAATAACACTAATAACACTAATATTCCTGTCTATAATAACACTAATATTCCCGCTCTATAATAACGCTAATATTCCCGCCCTATAATAACACTAATATTCCCACTCTATAATAACACTAATATTCCTGTCTATAATAACACTAATATTCCCGCTCTATAATAACACTAATAACACTAATATTCCTGTCTATAATAACACTAATATTCCCGCTCTATAATAACACTAATATTCCTGTCTATAATAACACTAATATTCCTGCTGTCTCTATAATAACACTAATATTCCTGCTGTCTCTATAATAACACTAATATTCCTGCTGTCTCTATAATAACACTAATATTCCTGTCTATAATAATACTAATATTCCTGTCTATAATAACACTAATATTCCTGTCTATAATAACACTAATATTTCTGCTCTATAATAACACTAATATTCCTGTCTATAATAACACTAATATTCCCGCTCTATAATAACACTAATATTCCGCTCTATAATAACACTAATATTCCCGCTCTATAATAACACTAATAACACTAATATTCCTGTCTATAATAACACTAATATTCCCGCTCTATAATAACACTAATATTCCTGTCTATAATAACACTAATATTCCTGCTGTCTCTATAATAACACTAATATTCCTGTCTATAATAACACTAATATTCCTGTCTATAATAACACTAATATTCCTGTCTATAATAACACTAATATTTCTGCTCTATAATAACACTAATATTCCTGTCTATAATAACACTAATATTCCCGCTCTATAATAACACTAATATTCCGCTCTATAATAACACTAATATTCCCGCTCTATAATAACACTAATATTCCCGCTCTATAATAACACTAATATTCCCGCTCTATAATAACACTAATATTCCCGCTCTATAATAACACTAATATTCCTGTCTATAATAACGCTAATATTGCCGCTCTATAATAACACTAATATTCCCGCTCTATAATAACACTAATATTCCCGCTCTATAATAACACTAATATTCCCGCTCTATAATAACACTAATACTCCTGCTCTATAATAACACTAATATTCCTGTCTATAATAACACTAATATTCCTGCTCTATAAAAACACTAATATTCCTGTCTATAATAACACTAATATTCCCGCTCTATAATAACACTAATATTCCCGCTCTATAATAACACTAATATTCCCGCTCTATAATAACACTAATATTCCCACTCTATAATAACACTAATATTCCTGCTCTATAATAACACTAATATTCCTGTCTATAATAACACTAATATTCCTGCTCTATAATAACACTAATATTCCTGCTCTATAATAACACTAATATTCCCGCTCTATAATAACACTAATATTCCTGCTCTATAATAACACTAATATTCCTGTCTATAATAACACTAATATTCCCACTCTATAATAACACTAATATTCCTGCTCTATAATAACACTAATATTCCTGTCTATAATAACACTAATATTCCCGCTCTATAATAACGCTAATATTCCCGCTCTATAATAACGCTAATATTCCTGTCTATAATAACACTAATATTCCCACTCTATAATAACACTAATATTCCTGCTCTATAATAACACTAATATTCCTGTCTATAATAACACTAATATTCCTGCTCTATAATAACACTAATATTCCTGCTCTATAATAACACTAATATTCCTGCTCTATAATAACACTAATATTCCCGCTCTATAATAACACTAATATTCCTGTCTATAATAACACTAATATTCCCACTCTATAATAACACTAATATTCCTGCTCTATAATAACACTAATATTCCTGTCTATAATAACACTAATATTCCCGCTCTATAATAACGCTAATATTCCCGCTCTATAATAACGCTAATATTCCTGTCTATAATAACACTAATATTCCTGTCTATAATAACACTAATATTCCTGTCTATAATAACACTAATATTCCCGCTCTATAATAACACTAATATTCCTGTCTATAATAACGCTAATATTCCTGTCTATAATAACACTAATATTCCCGCTCTATAATAACACTAATATTCCAGCTCTATAATAACACTAATATTCCCGCTCTATAATAACACTAATATTCCTGTCTATAATAACACTAATATTCCTGCTCTATAATAACACTAATATTCCCGCTCTATAATAACACTAATATTCCTGTCTATAATAACACTAATATTCCTGTCTATAATAACACTAATATTCCGCTCTATAATAACACTAATATTCCCGCTCTATAACACTAATATTCCCGCTCTATAATAACGCTAATATTCCTGTCTATAATAACACTAATATTCCCGCTCTATAATAACGCTAATATTCCCGCTCTATAATAACGCTAATATTCCCGCTCTATAATAACGCTAATATTCCTGTCTATAATAACACTAATATTCCCGCTCTATAATAACACTAATATTCCCGCTCTATAATAACACTAATATTCCCGCTCTATAATAACGCTAATATTCCCGCTCTATAATAACGCTAATATTCCTGTCTATAATAACACTAATATTCCCGCTCTATAATAACGCTAATATTCCCGCTCTATAATAACGCTAATATTCCCGCTCTATAATAACACTAATATTCCTCTATAATAACACTAATATTCCTGCTCTATAATAACGCTAATATTCCCGCTCTATAATAACACTAATATTCCCGCTCTATAATAACACTAATATTCCTCTATAATAACGCTAATATTCCCGCTCTATAATAACGCTAATATTCCCGCTCTATAATAACACTAATATTCCCGCTCTATAATAACACTAATATTCCTCTATAATAACACTAATATTCCCGCTCTATAATAACGCTAATATTCCCGCTCTATAATAACGCTAATATTCCCGCTCTATAATAACACTAATATTCCCGCTCTATAATAACACTAATATTCCTCTATAATAACACTAATATTCCCGCTCTATAATAACGCTAATATTCCCGCTCTATAATAACACTAATATTCCCGCTCTATAATAACACTAATATTCCTGTCTATAATAACACTAATATTCCCGCTCTATAATAACACTAATATTCCTGTCTATAACACTAATATTCCCGCTCTATAATAACACTAATATTCCTGCTCTATAATAACACTAATATTCCTGTCTATAATAACACTAATATTCCTGCTCTATAATAACACTAATATTCCCGCTCTATAAAAACACTAATATTCCTGTCTATAATAACACTAATATTCCCGCTCTATAATAACACTAATATTCCCGCTCTATAATAACACTAATATTCCCACTCTATAATAACACTAATATTCCCACTCTATAATAACACTAATATTCCTGCTCTATAATAACACTAATATTCCTGCTCTATAATAACACTAATATTCCCGCTCTATAATAACACTAATATTCCTGCTCTATAATAACACTAATATTCCTGTCTATAATAACACTAATATTCCTGCTCTATAATAACACTAATATTCCCGCTCTATAATAACACTAATATTCCTGTCTATAATAACACTAATATTCCCACTCTATAATAACACTAATATTCCTGCTCTATAATAACACTAATATTCCTGTCTATAATAACACTAATATTCCCGCTCTATAATAACGCTAATATTCCCGCTCTATAATAACACTAATATTCCTGTCTATAATAACACTAATATTCCCGCTCTATAATAACACTAATATTCCTGTCTATAATAACACTAATATTCCCGCTCTATAATAACACTAATATTCCTGTCTATAATAACGCTAATATTCCTGTCTATAATAACACTAATATTCCCGCTCTATAATAACACTAATATTCCTGTCTATAATAACACTAATATTCCTGTCTATAATAACACTAATATTCCGCTCTATAATAACACTAATATTCCCGCTCTATAACACTAATATTCCCGCTCTATAATAACGCTAATATTCCTGTCTATAATAACACTAATATTCCCGCTCTATAATAACACTAATATTCCCGCTCTATAATAACGCTAATATTCCCGCTCTATAATAACGCTAATATTCCTGTCTATAATAACACTAATATTCCCGCTCTATAATAACACTAATATTCCCGCTCTATAATAACACTAATATTCCCGCTCTATAATAACGCTAATATTCCCGCTCTATAATAACGCTAATATTCCTGTCTATAATAACACTAATATTCCCGCTCTATAATAACGCTAATATTCCCGCTCTATAATAACACTAATATTCCCGCTCTATAATAACACTAATATTCCTCTATAATAACACTAATATTCCTGCTCTATAATAACGCTAATATTCCCGCTCTATAATAACACTAATATTCCCGCTCTATAATAACACTAATATTCCTCTATAATAACGCTAATATTCCCGCTCTATAATAACGCTAATATTCCCGCTCTATAACACTAATATTCCCGCTCTATAATAACACTAATATTCCTCTATAATAACACTAATATTCCCGCTCTATAATAACGCTAATATTCCCGCTCTATAATAACGCTAATATTCCCGCTCTATAATAACACTAATATTCCCGCTCTATAATAACACTAATATTCCTCTATAATAACACTAATATTCCCGCTCTATAATAACGCTAATATTCCCGCTCTATAATAACACTAATATTCCCGCTCTATAATAACACTAATATTCCCGCTCTATAATAACACTAATATTTCTGCTCTATAATAACACTAATATTCCTGTCTATAATAACACTAATATTCCCGCTCTATAATAACGCTAATATTCCCGCTCTATAATAACACTAATATTCCTGTCTATAATAACACTAATATTCCCGCTCTATAATAACGCTAATATTCCCGCTCTATAATAACACTAATATTCCCGCTCTATAATAACACTAATATTCCTCTATAATAACACTAATATTCCCGCTCTATAATAACGCTAATATTCCCGCTCTATAATAACGCTAATATTCCCGCTCTATAATAACACTAATATTCCCGCTCTATAATAACACTAATATTCCTCTATAATAACACTAATATTCCCGCTCTATAATAACACTAATATTCCTCTATAATAACACTAATATTCCCGCTCTATAATAACGCTAATATTCCCGCTCTATAATAACACTAATATTCCCGCTCTATAATAACACTAATATTCCTGTCTATAATAACACTAATATTCCCGCTCTATAATAACGCTAATATTCCCGCTCTATAATAACGCTAATATTCCCGCTCTATAATAACACTAATATTCCCGCTCTATAATAACACTAATATTCCCGCTCTATAATAACACTAATATTCCCGCTCTATAATAACGCTAATATTCCCGCTCTATAATAACACTAATATTCCCGCTCTATAATAACACTAATATTCCCGCTCTATAATAACACTAATATTTCTGCTCTATAATAACACTAATATTTCTGTCTATAATAACACTAATATTCCCGCTCTATAATAACACTAATATTCCCGCTCTATAATAACGCTAATATTCCCGCTCTATAATAACACTAATATTCCCGCTCTATAACGCTAATATTCCCGCTCTATAATAACACTAATATTCCCGCTCTATAACGCTAATATTCCCGCTCTATAATAACACTAATATTCCCGCTCTATAATAACACTAATATTCCCGCTCTATAACGCTAATATTCCCGCTCTATAATAACACTAATATTCCCGCTCTATAATAACGCTAATATTCCCGCTCTATAATAACGCTAATATTCCCGCTCTATAATAACACTAATATTCCTCTATAATAACGCTAATATTCCCGCTCTATAACGCTAATATTCCCGCTCTATAATAACACTAATATTCCCGCTCTATAATAACACTAATATTCCTCTATAATAACGCTAATATTCCCGCTCTATAATAACGCTAATATTCCCGCTCTATAACGCTAATATTCCCGCTCTATAATAACACTAATATTCCCGCTCTATAATAACACTAATATTCCTCTATAATAACACTAATATTCCCGCTCTATAATAACGCTAATATTCCCGCTCTATAATAACGCTAATATTCCCGCTCTATAATAACGCTAATATTCCCGCTCTATAATAACACTAATATTCCTCTATAATAACACTAATATTCCTGCTCTATAACACTAATATTCCTGCTCTATAACACTAATATTCCTGCTCTATAATAACGCTAATATTCCCGCTCTATAATAACACTAATATTCCCGCTCTATAATAACACTAATATTCCCGCTCTATAATAACACTAATATTTCCGCTCTATAATAACGCTAATATTCCTGCTCTATAATAACGCTAATATTCCCGCTCTATAACGCTAATATTCCCGCTCTATAATAACACTAATATTAGGGGTGCACCGATCCGATATTAGGATCGGATATCGGCCGCGATACTGATAAAATAGCTGGATCGGGGATCGAAAAAAAATAACAGATCCACGGGCCGATCCAGGTTTTTTTTTTTTTCTCTCGTCGTCGCAGCAGAACCTACGTCATTCGTCAGCTTCACGCGTGTCGCATGCTAGAAGCAACATGGAGCGAGCCAGAGGCCGTTTCTCAATACCAAGTACGCAAACTTCGGACTTGCGTCCTCCTTGGTAGTTCGGACTTGCCAAGTTCGACTCAGGAGAACGAACTCCCGAGGACGAGAGGACGCGAGTCCAGTTATTCTGCAAATGGAACAGCAGCGTTCTTGATCGCGTCACTCAGCTCGCTCTGGCTACTCCGGTAATCTCTTTATGTATATTTTAGCCAACAATAAAACGAAGTATGTTATAAAACACCACTCTGCCTCTTTTCATTTAAAAAAAAAATCTTAAACATATTAATGGCCACATAAATGTGGTTCAGGCAAACGCGTACATTGATTATCTTTACTGCATATTTATAACAACACGAAATATAAAACACAACCCTGCTTCTTTTTGTTTTCATTTTTACAAATATGAAACATAATGATCATTAAAACTGACATTTAAATTTGCCATTGCTGATTAAGTGAGCATTCAGGTCATGTTTGTGATGGTGGTGTGACACGTTTGACCAATACACAGTTTTTTTTGTTTCCACCGCTACATTTTAATTTTATTTTTTTTACATTTATTTAAAGAAGTTTGATTATATTCTATTTTCGATTTGAATGCACAATTGTTTTTTAAATAAATAAGAACACAACACATTACATACATCTGTTATTTTGTCTTAGTTATGTTTAGTTAGTAAAGTCTGGTGCCTTTAGTCTCTTCAAGGAAGGTATAAGGTGGAAGGTATACAGTTTATTATTAATTCAACTATAGTATCGGATCGGTATCGGGTATCGACAGATACACAAAGCCCAGGCATCGGTATCGGTATCGGGACTGAAAAAGTCGGATCGGTGCACCCCTAACTAATATTCCCGCTCTATAATAACGCTAATATTCCCGCTCTATAATAACGCTAATATTCCCGCTCTATAATAACACTAATATTCCCGCTCTATAATAACGCTAATATTCCCGCTCTATAATAACGCTAATATTCCCGCTCTATAATAACGCTAATATTCCCGCTCTATAATAACACTAATATTCCCGCTCTATAATAACACTAATATTCCCGCTCTATAATAACACTAATATTCCCGCACTATAATAACGCTAATATTCCCACTCTATAATAACGCTAATATTCCCGCTCTATAATAACACTAATATTCCCGCTCTATAATAACACTAATATTCCTCTATAATAACACTAATATTCCCGCTCTATAACGCTAATATTCCCGCTCTATAATAACACTAATATTCCCGCTCTATAATAACACTAATATTCCTCTATAATAACGCTAATATTCCCGCTCTATAATAACGCTAATATTCCCGCTCTATAACGCTAATATTCCTGTCTATAATAACACTAATATTCCCGCTCTATAATAACACTATATAATAACACTAATATTCCCGCTCTATAATAACACTAATATTCCCGCTCTATAATAACACTAATATTCCTCTATAATAACACTAATATTCCCGCTCTATAATAACGCTAATATTCCCGCTCTATAATAACACTAATATTCCCGCTCTATAATAACACTAATATTCCTCTATAATAACACTAATATTCCTGCTCTATAACACTAATATTCCTGCTCTATAACACTAATATTCCTGCTCTATAATAACGCTAATATTCCCGCTCTATAACACTAATATTCCCGCTCTATAATAACACTTATATTCCCACTCTATAATAACACTAATATTCCCGCTCTATAATAACACTAATATTTCCGCTCTATAATAACACTAATATTCCTGTCTATAATAACACTAATATTCCCACTCTATAATAACACTAATATTTCCGCTCTATAATAACAATAATCAAACAACAAAAGACAGAGAAAATTCACTCGTTCTTTACTGAATAACTTTTGTAACTATATTTGTAATGTATATTTTATTTATAAAGTGCAATTATTTTACATTTGATTACAGTTTCTGAACCTGAAAATCCTAAAACACTGTTTATTTCAATCGTATCTTTGTTCAGTTAAACCAATTTGTTTGCGATTGCTAATTTTTTATTTGTTCTTTTTTAATTACTGAGTGTTTATTGTCTTCAATAATGCTAAGTTTATATTAGCTTGGCTAGTTGCTCTTCTATGGTGTTTTTAACCCACAGGCAAACGCTGCTTGTGTAAGTGTTCTTCAGCCTGATGATTTGCGTTCCTGATTTTCAGCTACAATTAAATGTCTTGCAATAAGACTAAATGTAAATGATATCCAAGTTTTTTTTTACCTTATTGGAATCGAAATTAGGATTCGATAAGAATCTGAATCGATAAGCGGAATCGAAATAGTAAAAATTCAAGCGATACCCAACCCTAGCATCCGCTCATAAAAGCAGCCACTACACAAGATCATCACAGAGGGGTCACAGGGCACACAAAAACATCAGAACCCACATGACCACACGACCACATGACCAGTTCATGCAGGAGTTACTGAGAGTGACGGGAACGTACCGACAGAGCGCTTCAGCGTCGAAACACCGGGCATGCCTGTGATCGATGAGGATCAGGTCGTGGTTCTTCTCCTGGAAACTCTCCAGCGCCGCCTCTGGTGTTCGGGCCACATTACACCTGAACCCGGCACGCTCACAGGCCCAGGCGAAGCTGCCGCTCTGAGCGTCGTCTTTGGCAAACACTAACAGTACCTGCACACACACACACACACACACACACACTCTTCATCAGTGCGTTTCACAACAAAAACATGAGAAGATCCGAGAAATTCAGCTGCTAACCCGAACATGAACATGAACACACAGTTCATCTGAACCGATTCACTGTAAAAGACAGTTCAAAGAATCACTGGCTCAGATGAACTGGCTCAGATGAATCACTGGCTCAGATGAAGCACTGACTCAGATGAATCACTGACTCAGATGAAGCACTGGCTCAGATGAATCACTGGCTCAGATGAAGCACTGGCTCAGATGAAGCACTGGCTCAGATGAAGCACTGGCTCAGATGAAGCACTGGCTCAGATGAAGCACTGGCTCAGATGAATCACTGGCTCAGATGAATCACTGACTCAGATGAAGCACTGACTCAGATGAAGCACTGACTCAGATGAAGCACTGGCTCAGATGAAGCACTGGCTCAGATGAAGCACTGGCTCAGATGAAGCACTGGCTCAGATGAAGCACTGACTCAGATGAAGCACTGGCTCAGATGAAGCACTGGCTCAGATGAAGCACTGGCTCAGATGAAGCACTGACTCAGATGAAGCACTGACTCAGATGAAGCACTGGCTCAGATGAAGCACTGGCTCAGATGAAGCACTGACTCAGATGAAGCACTGGCTCAGATGAAGCACTGACTCAGATGAAGCACTGGCTCAGATGAAGCACTGGCTCAGATGAAGCACTGGCTCAGATGAAGCACTGACTCAGATGAAGCACTGGTTCAGATGAAGCACTGACTCAGATGAAGCACTGGCTCAGATGAATCACTGGCTCAGATGAAGCACTGGCTCAGATGAAGCACTGGCTCAGATGAAGCACTGGCTTAGATGAAGCACTGACTCAGATGAAGCACTGACTGGCTCAGATGAATCACTGGCTCAGATGAATCACTGGCTCAGATGAAGCACTGGCTCAGATGAATCACTGGCTCAGATGAAGCACTGACTCAGATGAAGCACTGACTCAGATGAAGCACTGGCTCAGATGAATCACTGGCTCAGATGAATCACTGGCTCAGATGAAGCACTGACTCAGATGAAGCACTGGCTCAGATGAATCACTGGCTCAGATGAATCACTGGCTCAGATGAAGCA
>NC_138228.1:307229-334729 GCF_964197995.2 Scardinius erythrophthalmus
GTTAGTCTGAGAGAGCGTGAGTCTGAGAGAGTGTTAGTCTGAGAGAGTGTTAGTCTGAGAGAGTGTTAGTCTGAGAGAGCGTGAGTCTGAGAGAGCGTGAGTCTGAGAGAGTGCCAGTCTGAGAGAGTGCCAGTCTGAGAGAGTGTTAGTCTGAGAGAGTGTTAGTCTGAGAGAGTGTTAGTCTGAGAGAGCGTGAGTCTGAGAGAGCGTGAGTCTGAGAGAGTGTGAGTCTGAGAGAGCGTGAGTCTGAGAGAGTGCCAGTCTGAGAGAGTGCCAGTCTGAGAGAGTGCCAGTCTGAGAGAGTGCCAGTCTGAGAGAGTGTTAGTCTGAGAGTGTTAGTCTGAGAGAGCGTGAGTCTGAGAGAGCGTGAGTCTGAGAGAGCGTGAGTCTGAGAGAGCGTGAGTCTGAGAGAGTGCCAGTCTGAGAGAGTGCCAGTCTGAGAGAGTGTTAGTCTGAGAGAGCGTGAGTCTGAGAGAGCGTGAGTCTGAGAGAGCGTTAGTCTGTGAGAGCGTGAGTCTGAGAGAGCGTGAGTCTGAGAGAGCGTGAGTCTGAGAGAGCGTGAGTCTGAGAGAGCGTGAGTCTGAGAGAGCGTTAGTCTGTGAGAGCGTGTGTCTGAGAGAGCGTGAGTCTGAGAGAGCGTGAGTCTGAGAGAGCGTGAGTCTGAGAGAGCGTGAGTCTGAGAGAGCGTGAGTCTGAGAGAGCGTGAGTCTGAGAGAGCGTGAGTCTGAGAGAGCGTGAGTCTGAGAGAGTGTTAGTCTGAGAGAGCGTGAGTCTGAGAGAGTGTTAGTCTGTGAGAGCGTGTGTCTGAGAGCGTGAGTCTGAGAGAGCGTGAGTCTGAGAGAGCGTGAGTCTGAGAGAGCGTGAGTCTGAGAGAGCGTGAGTCTGAGAGAGCGTGAGTCTGAGAGAGCGTGAGTCTGAGAGAGTGTTAGTCTGAGAGAGCGTGAGTCTGAGAGAGCGTGAGTCTGAGAGAGTGCCAGTCTGAGAGAGTGTGAGTCTGAGAGAGTGCCAGTCTGAGAGAGTGCCAGTCTGAGAGAGTGTTAGTCTGAGAGAGTGCCAGTCTGAGAGAGTGCCAGTCTGAGAGAGTGCCAGTCTGAGAGAGTGTTAGTCTGAGAGAGTGTTAGTCTGAGCGAGCGTGAGTCTGAGAGAGTGTGAGTCTGAGAGAGTGCCAGTCTGAGAGAGTGCCAGTCTGAGAGAGTGTTAGTCTGAGAGAGTGTTAGTCTGAGAGAGTGTTAGTCTGAGAGAGTGTTAGTCTGAGAGAGCGTGAGTCTGAGAGAGCGTGAGTCTGAGAGAGCGTGAGTCTGAGAGAGCGTTAGTCTGAGAGAGCGTGAGTCTGAGAGAGTGTGAGTCTGAGAGAGCGTGAGTCTGAGAGAGTGTTAGTCTGAGAGAGTGTGAGTCTGAGAGAGTGTGAGTCTGAGAGAGTGTGAGTCTGAGAGAGTGTGAGTCTGAGAGAGTGAGAGAGTGTGAGTCTGAGAGAGTGTGAGTCTGAGAGAGTGTGAGTCTGAGAGAGTGTTAGTCTGAGAGAGTGTTAGTCTGAGAGAGCGTGAGTCTGAGAGAGTGTGAGTCTGAGAGAGTGTTAGTCTGAGAGAGCGTGAGTCTGAGAGAGTGTGAGTCTGAGAGAGTGTGAGTCTGAGAGAGTGTGAGTCTCAGAGAGTGTGAGTCTGAGAGATTGTGAGTCTGAGAGAGTGTGAGTCAGAGTGTGAGTGTGAGTCAGAGTGTGAGTGTGAGTCTGAGAGAGTGTTGGTCTGAGAGAGTGTTAGTCTGAGAGAGTGTGAGTCTGAGAGAGTGTTAGTCTGAGAGAGTGTTAGTCTGAGAGAGTGTGAGTCTGAGAGAGTGTTAGTCTGAGAGAGTGTGAGTCTGAGAGAGTGTTAGTCTGAGAGAGTGTGAGTCTGAGAGAGTGTGAGTCTGAGAGAGTGTGAGTCTGAGAGAGTGTTAGTCTGAGAGAGTGTTAGTCTGAGAGAGTGTGAGTCTGAGAGTGTCACGGTTCACGAATGTCACGGTTCACTAATTCGTTGTTTCCTTCTCTTCTCGTGTCATTGTTGTTATGTGTGTGTGGGCGTGACCGGGCCATTACCTCTGATCAGCGACACAGCTGATTCTCGCTAGCGGCGCCAGCTGCAGCTCATCAACAGCTCATCAACACACCTTCAAATACTCACCGTTTTCTCCTCTCCATTGTCAGATCGTTTGTTGATGTCTCCGCGTGCTGTCTCTTGTTTCATGTTCCTGTTGGCGTTCCAGTTCCTTGCTGCTGTCTGGTGTTCGTGAGTCGGTGTTTCCGTTCGGTGTTGCAGTGTTCCTCGTTCTGTGTCTGGATTACATCACCCATTCACCAGCGGACTTCATCACTTCACCACTATTCATCTGTTGTCCGTCGAGGTCCCTGCGCCACTCATTGCCACCGTGTTGCTGCTTATATCTTCACTCATGGTTTTCTACTAATAAAGAGGCTGTTCACTCGCAGTTTTGCTTCCTCGTCTTTCGTCATGACAGAATGATCTGACCAGTCAATGGAAGCAGCGAGTGGAAGGAAGAGAGTCTGAATAACACGGGTCGTGCTGTTCAGGCTCTAGTGGCGCAGGTGTCCGAGCTCACCCAGCAATTCCAACTTCTGCAAGCTCCCACTGCGCCGCCCACGCCACCGGTTTCCCCCACACCACCTGAGACCCTCTTCCAGTCGGAACCCCGCCTACCTGTTCCTGACTCCTACTCCGGAAAACCCAGTTATTGCAGAGCCTTCCTCACAGTGTTCCATGCACTTTTCTCTGCAACCAAGAACCTTCAATAACGAACGAGCCAAGGTCGCTTTTGTTCTGACTCTGCTGACTGGAAGAGCGGCGTTATGGGGAACGGCAGTGTGGGAGAACCAGGATCCATGCTGCGCCTCATTCCAGGCACTCTCCGCTGAGATGAGGCGAGTATTCGACCGCGCCGTCGCCCGGAGGGAAGCGGCCAGAATACTCGCCGACATTCGCCAGGGTGAGAGATCTGTATCGGACTATTCAATCGAGTTCCGGACCTTAGCGGCAGAGTGTCACTGGAACGAGGAGGCGCAGTGGGACATGTTCCTGCATGGGCTGGCTGACCGCGTCCAGAAGGAAATCTACGTCCTGGACCTCCCGACGACACTCAATGGACTTATTGAACTAGCCTTAAAAGTAGATGCATGGCTGTCCAGAGTCGAGCGACGCGTCCTTCCCAGCCGAGTACCTGGAGGAGCTGAGAGTCAGCGGTTATCACGAGCCCATGCAGGTAAGGCGAGCTCGGCTTTCCCGGGAGGAGAAGGAGAGGCGGAGATCCCAGGGCCTCTGCCTCTACTGTGGAGGGGCAGGGCACTATTTGAACAACTGCCCAGTAAAAGGCCAAGCCCGATAGTAACTGTGAGGCTACTATCGGGTGGGATCTCCGCCGAGAAGACCTCATCATCATCTACGCTCCTCCCGGTAAGACTGAGATGGACAACAAACTCACACGACTGTCAAGCACTGCTGGACTCCGGGGCTGAAGGTAATTTCATGGACTGCACTTTCGCGCACAGACTTCAGGTTCCCATCAGACCACTCACACACAAGATTTCCGTCCACGCCCTCAACGGTCAAGAACTCTCCACCATTTCATTTACCACTGGACCAGTCACTCTCATCACATCAGGCAACCATACAGAAGCCCTCTCATTTTTGATGATGGACTCTCCCCTTGCACCTATCGTTCTCGGTCACCCCTGGCTCATCCGTCACAATCCCAAAGTGGACTGGCACCAGAAATCTATTGTGGCGTGGAGCAATAAGTGTCATGAGTCCTGTCTAGTGTCTGCCTGTCCATCTGTTTCTGTGTTTCAGGAGGAGGCAGTGGATTTGTCTAACGTGCCCACAGAGTACCGCGACCTGAAGGAAGTGTTCAGTAAGTCTCATGCTTCTTCTCTTCCTCCGCATCGTCCTTACGACTGTGCCATAGATTTACTGCCAGGTAAGTCTCCACCTAAAGGCAAGTTATATTCGCTTTCTGTTCCAGAAAGGGAAGCTATGGAGAAATATATTTCTGATTCTCTAGCAACGAAGTTCATCCGCCCTTCCTCTTCTCCAGCGGGGGCGGAGGTTCTTTTTTGTGGGGAATAAGGACGATTCTCTGCGACCTTGTATCAATTACCGGGGGCTGAACAGCATCACGGTAAAGAATACTTATCCTTTGCCGTTGATGTCTTCAGCCTTTGAGAGGTTGCAGGGAGCGTCAATCTTCACAAAACTGGATTTACGTAATGCTTATCATTTGGTCCGCATAAGGAAGGGGGATGAATGGAAGACTGCTTTTAACACCTCCAGGGGGCATTTTGAATATTTGGTCATGCCTTTCGGTTTGTCCAACTCCCCAGCGGTCTTCCAGGCACTCGTCAACGACGTGCTGTGAGATATGGTAGATCAGTTCATATGTGTCTACCTGGATGACGTATTGATTTTTTCTTCTTCTCTCCAGGAACATGTGCAAGCACGTCCGGCGAGTGCTTCAGAGGTTGCTAGAGAATGGGCTTTTTGTCAAGGCGGAGAAATGCGCTTTTCATGCACAGTCTGTTCCTTTCCTAGGGTACATCATTTCATCTGAGGGAGTGCGTATGGATCCTGAGAAGGTTAAGGCTGTGGTAGAGTGGCCAAGTCCAGATTCCCGTAAGGCCCTACAGAGGTTTCTGGAGTTCGCCAACTTCTACCGGCGTTTTATTCTCAACTTCAGCCAACTAGCCACACCTCTGACTGCCTTGACCTCCCCCAGAACTACGTTCAGGTGGTCAGACACAGCCGAGGCTGTGTTTACCAAACTGAAAGGCCGCTTTGTATCAGCCCCCATCCTAATAGCCCCTGATCCTTCACGTCAGTTTGTGGTGGAGGTCGACGCGTCAGAGGTGGGGGTAGGCGCAGTGCTATCCCAACGTTCTTCAGCAGACGACAATATGCATCCCTGCGCGTTTTTGTCCCATCGTTTATCCCCGGCCGAACGTAATTACAACATTGGTAACAGGGAGTTGTTGGCAGTCAAGTTCGCGTTGGAAGAATGCCGTCACTGGTTAGAAGGGTCGGGGGTACCTTTTATTATCTGGACCGATCACAAGAACCTGGAATATATCAGAACCGCCAAAAGATTGAACTCCAGGCAGGCTCGGTGGGCACTTTTTTTTCGGTTGTTTTGATTTTTCTCTCTCGTACCGCCCGGGTTCCAAAAACATCAAACCCGACTCTTTATCGCACATTTTTGACCGTTCCGAACGCCCGTCTACTCCCGAATGCATTTTACCCGAGACCCTATTTGTCTCCACACTCACATGGGAGGTCGAATCGAAGGTCAAGACGGCCTTAGAAGGGGTAACGCCTCCGCCCGGTTGCCCACCGACTCGTTTATTTGTGCCGGAGGGATTACGGTCTGACGTCATTCTGTGGGGGCATTGTTCCAACGTGGCTTGTCATCCAGGAGTTAATCGCACTAGTTTTTTGGTCAAGCAACGATTCTGGTGGCCACTTATGGCTCGCGATATTCACAGTTTTATTTTGGCTTGCTTGGTTTGTGCCACCGGTAAGACTTCCAATCGACCCCCAGATATGTTACTTCAACCGCTGCCTGTCCCTTCGAGACCCTGGTCCCATATTGCGCTAGATTTTATTACCGCCCTCCCGCCCTCCCAGGGCAACGCGGTCGTTTGACCGTGGTGGACCGGTTCTCGAAGGCGGCCCATTTCATTCCCTTGCCCAAATTACCCTCAGCCAAGGAGACAGCGTTGACAGTCGTAGACCACATCTTTTGCTTACCTGGCCTCCCGGTGGACGTGGTCTCTGACAGGGGATCCCAATTTGTGTCCAAATTTTGGCGAGAATTTTGTAAGTTGCTGGGAGCGACTGTTAGTCTGTCCTCAGGGTTTCATCCCCAGAGCAATGGCCAAACCGAGAGAGCCAACCAAGATTTGGAGAGGGTGTTGCGATGTTTGGTCTCCAAGAATCCTTCCTCATGGAGCCAACAACTGTAAGTGGTGGAGCACACTAACAATGCGTTACCAGTGTCATCCACGGGCCTATCTCCATTTGAGTGTAGTTTAGGTTACCAGCCACCAATTTTTCCCAGTCTGGAATCCGAGGTCGCGGTCCCTCCGCTCACGCCTTCGTCCAGAGGTGTCACCGCACTTGGACTAGAGCCCGTGAGACTCTACTCCAAGTGGGGGCGCGCACCAAGGCTAAAGCCGATCGCCACCGGTCTAAGCCTCCTGTATACGTCGCTGGTCAAAAAGTGTGGCTTTCAACCAAGAACATTCCTCTCTGCTCCGTTTCTAATAAACTTGCTCCCAAATTCATTGGCCCGTTCACTGTCACCAAGATCATTTGTCCGGTGGCAGTCCGCCTCAACCTTCCTCCGGCGTACAAGATGATTCATCCCGTCTTTCATGTGTCTAAAGTGCTATTCATGTGTCTAACATGCTATCAGTTTCTGATGCAGAAAAGCTAGTTCATGCATTCATGACCTCGAGACTAGATTACTGTAATGCTTTATTAGCTGGTTGTCCTGCATCCTCAATAAACAAGCTACAGTTAGTCCAAAATGCCGCCGCTAGAGTTCTTACTAGATCAAGAAAGTTTGACCATATAACACAAATTTTATCATCACTACATTGGTTACCTATAAAGTTCCGTATTAATTACAAGGTATTGCTACTGACTTATAAAGCCCTAAACGGCTTAGCTCCAGTTTATTTAACGGATCTTCTATCGCCCTATAATCCATCGCGCTCTTTAAGATCACTAAATTCGAGGCTTCTGGTCATACCTAGGATATCCAGATCCACCAAAGGAGGGAGAGCATTTTCACATTTAGCTCCAAACTCTGGAATAGCCTTCCTGATACTGTTCGTTGCTCAGATTCGCTCTCCCAGTTTAAAACTAGATTAAAGACGCATCTCTTCAGCCAGGCATTCATATAATACTTTTAATCTTACAGTTAAATCCGGTCTCTACTTCATAAACGCCAGAGGAGAACTGGCCCCCGACTGAGCCTGGGTTCTCCCAAGGTTTTTTTTTCTCCATTAGGTCACCTGATGGAGTTTTTCGGTTCCTTGCCACTGTTGCCTTTGGCTTGCTCAGTTGGGGATGCTTAAATTGATTAATCGATTCACCAGTGCTATTGATCTGCATTACCAAACGTGGATGTTTTACACCAGAAACAAACACTGATGTACTATTTTATTTAATACTGTGAAGCTGCTTTGATACAATCTGTATTGTGAAAAGCGCTATATAAATAAAGTTGACTTGACTTGACTTAAAGTAAAACCCATGTTTCGTTCTCTTATTAACCCGCCAGCCCCGTTTCCCCCCCACCGCCACGACTCGTAGACGGGGAACCCACATATTCGGTTAATCGTATTCTGGACTCACGACGGAGGGGACGCGGAGTCCAGTACTTGGTGGACTGGGAGGGTTAGGGTCCGGAGGAGAGAAGTTGGGTACCTGCTAGAGACATCCTGGATCACTCCCTTATCGATGATTACAATCGACAGGTAAGGGAGTCTGGGAACGCCAGGAGGCGTTCCTAGGAGGAGGGGTACTGTCACGGTTCACGAATTCATTGTTTCCTTCTCGTCTCGTGTCATTGTTGTTATGTGTGTGTGGGCGTGACCGGGCCATTACCTCTGATCAGCGACACAGCTGATTCTCGCTAGCGGCGCCAGCTGCAGCTCATCAACACACCTTCAAATACTCACCGTTTTCTCCTCTCCATTGTCAGATCGTTTGTTGATGTCTCCGCGTGCTGTCTCTTGTTTCCTGTTCCTGTTGGCGTTCCAGTTCCTTGCTGCTGTCTGGTGTTCGTGAGTCGGTGTTTCCGTTCGGTGTTGCAGTGTTCCTCGTTCTGTGTCTGGATTACATCACCCATTCACCAGCGGACTTCATCACTTCACCACTATTCATCTGTGTTGTCCGAGAGTGTGAGTCTGAGAGAGTGTGAGACTGAGAGAGTGTGAGACTGAGAGTGTGAGTCTGAGAGAGTGTGAGTCTGAGAGTGTGAGTCTGAGAGAGTGTGAGACTGAGAGAGTGTGAGTCTGAGAGTGTGAGTCTGAGAGAGTGTGAGTCTGAGAGAGTGTTAGTCTGAGAGAGTGTTAGTCTGAGAGAGTGTTAGTCTGAGAGAGTGAGAGAGTATGAGTCTGAGGGCCCTATCTTGCACCCAGCGCAATTGAATTTGTACACCGACGCATGTATCATTCCTATTTTGCACCCTCGCAAAGCGCGCTTTTCCCTCCACAGAAGCACGTCGCTAAACTAGGGAATGAACTTGCGCTACCTGGGCGGTTCAGCGCAAAAAAGGAGGCGTGTTCCGGCGCAAACGTTCCTTCATGCTATTTTGCAGGTTTAGAAAACAATTGCGCCACTAACCAGGAAAAAATAGTTTAAAGTCAGTGGCGCGTTGCGCATGTTATTCATATGCTATTTTAAGGGCGCATGCTTGGCCATAATCAATGAAGCGTGTGCACAACGCGCATACACTTTGATTCTCTCATCTACACAGAAGCAGCAGTTTTCATTTTTGCAAATCATACATTATTACGATAGATAGATAGATAGATAGATAGATAGATAGATAGATAGATAGATAGATAGATAGATAGATAGATAGATAGATAGATAGATAGATAGATAGATAGATAGATAGATAGATAGATAGATAGATAGATAGATAGATAGATAGATAGATAGATAGATAGATAGATAGATAGATAGATAATTTATTATAAAAGCATACATCTAGCTTACACATTTAACCAAATTATCATACGCCTGTTTAACCGAAGTTAATTTGGGTGGGTTTCTCCATCCCCAACGTCCCTGACGAGAGCGTTGCTCTCCTTGGCTGTGAACCGCTCCTGGCGCGCGCCTGGCAAATCCGCCGTTATAGGAATCCGCTTTAGAACAAATGCGCCTGCTCTTAAAGGGAATGTGAGATGACGCTCTGATTGGTTTATTTCACGTTACGCCCAAACCACACCTATGAATAATGAAGCTACTTTAGACCAACCCATTTTAGATTTGCGCCTGGCGCAAGAGTCATTTATCCCGCAGGGAAAATAGCATCAGCGCCAAGACCCGCCCACAAAGTTACTTGCGCTTTGCGCTTTGCCACTTGCGTTTCAGATCGTTAAAATAGGGCCCTGAGAGTGTTACTGTTAGTCTGAGAGAGTATTAGTCTGATAGTGTTAGTGTTAGTCTGAGAGAGTGTGAGTCTGAGAGAGTGTGAGTCAGAGAGTGTTAGTCAGAGTGTGAGAGAGTGTGAGTCTGAGAGAGTGTTAGTCTGAGAGTGTTAGTGTGAGTGTGAGAGAGTGTGAGTCTGAGAGAGTGTTAGTCTGAGAGTGTTAGTGTTAGTCTGAGAGAGTGTTAGTCAGAGTGTGAGAGAGTATGAGTCTGAGAGAGTGTTAGTCTGAGAGTGTTAGTGTTAGTCTGAGAGAGTGTGAGTCTGAGAGAGTGTGAGTCAGAGAGTGTTAGTCTGAGAGTGTTAGTGTGAGTCTGAGAGAGTGTTAGTCAGAGTGTGAGAGAGTATGAGTCTGAGAGAGTGTTAGTCTGAGAGTGTTAGTGTTAGTCTGAGAGAGTGTGAGTCTGAGAGAGTGTTAGTCTGAGAGAGTGTTAGTCTGAGAGTGTTAGTGTTAGTCTGAGAGAGTGTGAGTCTGAGAGAGTGTGAGTCAGAGAGTGTTAGTCTGAGAGAGTGTTAGTCAGAGTGTGAGAGAGTGTGAGTCTGAGAGAGTGTTAGTCTGAGAGTGTTAGTGTTAGTCTGAGAGAGTGTGAGTCTGAGAGAGTGTTAGTCTGAGAGTGTTAGTGTTAGTCTGAGAGAGTGTGAGTCTGAGAGAGTGTGAGTCAGAGAGTGTTAGTCTGAGAGTGTTAGTGTGAGTCTGAGAGAGTGTTAGTCAGAGTGTGAGAGAGTATGAGTCTGAGAGAGTGTTAGTCTGAGAGTGTTAGTGCCAGTCTGAGAGAGTGTGAGTCTGAGAGAGTGTTAGTCTGAGAGTGTTAGTGTTAGTCTGAGAGAGTATGAGTCTGAGAGAGTGTTAGTCTGAGAGTGTTAGTGTTAGTCTGAGAGAGTGTGAGTCTGAGAGAGTGTGAGTCAGAGAGTGTTAGTCTGAGAGTGTTAGTGTGAGTCTGAGAGAGTGTTAGTCAGAGTGTGAGAGAGTATGAGTCTGAGAGAGTGTTAGTCTGAGAGTGTTAGTGCCAGTCTGAGAGAGTGTGAGTCTGAGAGAGTGTTAGTCTGAGAGAGTGTTAGTCTGAGAGTGTTAGTGTTAGTCTGAGAGAGTGTGAGTCTGAGAGAGTGTGAGTCAGAGAGTGTTAGTCTGAGAGAGTGTTAGTCAGAGTGTGAGAGAGTGTGAGTCTGAGAGAGTGTTAGTCTGAGAGTGTTAGTGTTAGTCTGAGAGAGTGTGAGTCTGAGAGAGTGTGAGTCAGAGAGTGTTAGTCTGAGAGTGTTAGTGTTAGTCTGAGAGAGTGTTAGTCAGAGTGTGAGAGAGTATGAGTCTGAGAGAGTGTTAGTCTGAGAGTGTTAGTGTTAGTCTGAGAGAGTGTGAGTCTGAGAGAGTGTTAGTCAGAGTGTGAGAGAGTATGAGTCTGAGAGAGTGTTAGTCTGAGAGTGTTAGTGTTAGTCTGAGAGAGTGTTAGTCTGAGAGAGTGTTAGTCTGAGAGAGTGTTAGTCAGAGAGTGAGAGAGTGAGTCTGAGAGAGTGTTAGTCTGAGAGTGTGTATGAGTGTGTGAAGTTGAGTGAGTGTGTGTGTGTGTGTGTGTGTATGTGTGAGTGAGTGATTAAGAGTGAGTGTGTGAGCGAGTGAGTGAGTGAGTGTGAGTGAGTGAGTGTTAGTCTGAGAGAGTGTGTGTCAGAGTGTGAGTCTGAGAGAGTGTTAGTCTGAGAGAGTGTGAGTCTGAGAGAGTGTTAGTCTGAGAGAGTGTTAGTCTGAGAGAGTGTTAGTCTGTGTGAGAGTATGTATGAGTGTGTGAAGTTGAGTGAGAGTGTGTGTGTGAGTGAGTGATTAAGAGTGAGAGTGTGAGTGAGTGAGTGAGAGAGTGAGTGAGTGAGTGAGTGAGTGAGTGAGTGAGTGAGTGAGTGAGTGAGTGAGTGAGTGAGTGAGTGAGTGTGAGTGTGTGAGAGTGAGTGAGTGAGTGAGTGAGTAAGTGAGTGAGTGAGCGAGCAAGTGATTAATTGAGTGATTGAGTGAGTGAGTGTGTAAGTGAGTGAATGAGTGAGTGAGTGAGTGCGTGAGGAAATAAGAAAATCATACCAGAAAAAAACAGCACATCAGTGACAGTGAATGTGTGTGAAGTTAGTGATGAAGCTCTTCCTCAGGCCTCATTAAAGCTCTCTCTCTCTCTCTCTCTCTCTCTGTATTTTTGTCTTGATCCAGATTAGCCAAAGCCGAGCCGCTCTCAGCGCCGCTGTGACACACACAACACAACGACTCAAGACTCACACACATTCACAGCAGATCCCAGGACTCACACACATTCACAGCGGATCCCAGGACTCACACACATTCACAGCGGATCCCAGGACTCACACACACACTCACAGCAGATCTCAGGACTAGGGCTGGACGAAAAAACGATAAAGATGTGTCTCGCGATAGAATAACTTTACATCTGAGGCGTTTAAAGACCATTATTTATTTCGGTAACACTTTATTTTACAGTGTCTTTGTTACATATGTTACATGTACTTACCATAGTAATAACAGTAAATTATGCATAATTACATGCAACTAACCCTCAACCAAACTCTAATCCTACCCTAACCCTATAGTAAGTACATGTAGTTACTTAATATTACTCAGTACTTAAATATATAATTTCACTGTAACAATGACACCTTAAAATAAAGTGTAACCTTTATATCTAAAGAAACACGAAAATGTATAAAAGGCTCCATTACCTTGTATCTTCCGTTATGGCCCCGTAGAAGCAGTTTTTGTAAAAATAGGCTAACGATTGCATCATACCCACGCGACTCTCTGTCGCACAGTAGAGAGATTACCTTATAGACAGGAGGAGAAGCTCGCGGGCAATCGGGGGGACGTGGAGGCAAAATGACAAAATAATTAATCAGAATACTTAGCAAAAGTTTCTCCTGCTCCTAGCTCATGGACAGCTCCTACTCACACTCTCTGTCTCTGCAAGATTCGGAAGGGAATGATTCAGATTTCTCTCGGCACAGCTACTAGAAGACAGACAGGTTGCTCACGTCACATCTACGTCGTCAAGCTCATTTTGAGTCTGCGTTTGAGTTTTTTGGATTGTATAAATCTGACCGTAGTCAGACCAATGTAGTCTGCAAATTATGCAAGACCGTTGTTGGTTTCTCTATATTTATATTTAACACTTTGCACTATTGTATTACACTATTAAGCATTTCTTACGTATTCTTTGCACGAATTTTGCACCTTAATGTTAAGAGATAATTGTTAAGTGTTCATTGTGCCAACATTTTCAAGTTAATTTATGAAAATAATCTTCTCAACAAAACAATTTATGATGTGTTTATTTGTAAATTAAAGTAAAATGAATCACAAAACATTTAATGTTTGCAGTTCACATGCTTAATTCTTTGGCAGTCTAGCCTTTCTGTAAGGCTAATGGTTCGACCTTGTGATTAGCTTTGAGCACAAGCTAATAAAAACAATACATTTATCTCTTATTTAACATAATATCAATGTAGTTACCAAAAAAATGGCTGAAAATAGTTTTGGGGTGTGTGTGTGTCCCCTGAGACAGCACATGGGTGGGGCTAACTCAACATCGCCAAATGTGATTGGGTAAGCAATAAAAAATGTCAGGTAAGTAACAAAATCACTGGATTGGTTAAAATAATGAGCAGCATAACATATGTTTTCTCTTTCTTTTTTATTTGACTTCAGAGTTGAAAGTGGGCTACTACACTTACCCTAATAATTTATAAAAACATTGTTTTTAAGGAATAACACAATCAAGAAATTGTTATTACAAAAATTGTTATAGAAGTGTCAATGTCATTTGATTACATTTTACAAAATGTTAAAAATGTAATTAATTAATTTGATTAGACCTGCTTTTAAATATTAAAGGTATAGCGGAGGATTTTCTTTTTCCGGGTGGGTAGTGTAAACTATTGGTCCACCTAAGTGTCAATCATTCTGGTGATATGTTTACGTAAGGCCGTCGTACGTGCTCGTCCCTTAGTTTTCGCTTTCTGCGCATGCGCACTTTCAGGTGTTTATGTGTGGTGAGCTAGAGCTAAGCCATTCATTGAAGCTCACCGTTTCACCGGGTCCTTTGAAAATGTCTGAGGGTTGCAAGAGAAAAAGTTTGTACGAACTGTATGAGAAGAAGAGAAAGGCCTCAGAAGAGAGAAACCAGATCAGAGTGTTTTTGGGAGATTGTTTCACACGATGGCGTGCGCTGAAAACACAGGTTGGGCTTGCCACTGATGCCTCAGTCGCGAAGTTTCTACTCGACAGGTAAAGTTTGGCATGCTATTTGGAGAAAAAGTGCAAATCTTCTTTTGGAAAGTAATCTTGTATGAGCGATGCCGACAGCAACTTGTAAACAGAGCATGCACGAGGAGAACCTCGCACACGTTTAATAGGCGTTCCCTCTCGGGAGCATGTAGTGTGTTGCGCATGTGCATTTTTTCAAAAAGTGGAGAGGGCGGTTCTTATCTAAAATTAGGAAAGATCCTCCGCTATACCTTTAAGGTTTTAGGTTTCACTTTATTTTAAGGTGTTACACTTTGTTACACAGTAATTACACATTTAAGTACTGAGTAATATTAAGTAACTACATGGTACTACTACTACTACTTACTATAGGGTTAGGGTTTGGTTAGGTTTAGGTTAGTTGCATGTAATTATACATAATTTATAGCTATTACTACATTAACTACATGTAACATATGTCAGGACGATGACAACAATGGATAGTTGTCAACTATGACAACGTAAAATAAAGTGTCACCAGGTTTTATATTAGACCATTAAAAATAAGAAACAGAAACAATTATTTAAACAAAACTACAATATCACCGTATTTCACGGGCCGTACGTACAATGTAACGATACTGAGGAAACAAACAGCAGCAGCTCAAATGTGCAGCAAACACAAAACGCAGTGGCGTCACTCTAGTGAACACACGTGTGTGTGTGTGTGTGTGTGTGTGTGTGTGTGTGTGTGTGTGTGTGTGTGTGTGTGTGTGTGTGTGTGTGTGTGTGTGTGTGTGAGAGGTGTAGGGGCTTCTGGGAATGACGACGATGATGTCACTTCCCTCCAGGAAGAAGAACAGTTATTGCACATTCTCAGCTCGGTTACTTCCTGTCTGTGCCATTCAGATCCACACACACGAAACGTCAGTCACACACACCTGTCAATCATCTGATGACATACATATGCTCTGCTAAAGAGGGGCTTCACATTGAAACGCACATCTGCTGAAACACAAACCAACAACTGCATGCTTGCAATAACATATTTTAAAATTTTACTTTAAGGATGAATCCATGAATTTTGTCCCTTAAGTAACACACACAATCTGGCTGAATCCGGTATTGAGGGTTACAAACGCAGAACAGTGGAGCCTCAGCCAAGGCCAGATAAACCACTAACCCTATATCAGCACTGCACACACACACACACACACACACATAGAGGAATGTGTTGTGAGACATGAGAAAACCATCGTCAGACCTTGTACTTGAGTCTTATCATGGACAGAAAGTCACACAGATGCTGCTGCGCCCTTGACTAACATACACACACTCACACACTCTCACACACACACTCACTCTAACACACACACTCTCACTCTCACACACTCACTCTTTTTTACACACTCACTCACACTAACACACACACACACACACTCACACACATAAAACGTTTAATAAAATGATAAACCTCACTTCAGCCTGATAAATGATTGTTACTCAAATCAGCAAGACTTTCGTTGATCTTCAGCAAGAACCAATGAGGATCATTCTAGTGTTACACAGCACGTTTGAGCTTTTGCAAGAACCAATGAGGATCATTCTAGTGTTACGCAGCACGTTTGATCTTCAGCAAGAACCAATGAGGATCATTCTCGTGTTACGCAGCACGTTTGAGATTCAGCAAGAACCAATGAGGATCATTATCGTGTTACGCAGCACGTTTGAGATTCAGCAAGAACCAATGAGGATCATTCTAGTGTTACGCAGCACGTTTGATCTTCAGCAAGAACCAATGAGGATCATTCTAGTGTTACGCAGCACGTTTGAGATTCAACAAGAACCAATGAGGATCATTCTCGTGTTACGCAGCACGTTTGAGATTCAACAAGAACCAATGAGGATCATTCTAGTGTTACGCAGCACGTTTGAGATTCAACAAGAACCAATGAGGATCATTCTTGTGTTACGCAGCACGTTTGATCTTCAGCAAGAACCAATGAGGATCATTCTCGTGTTACGCAGCACGTTTGATCTTCAGCAAGAACCAATGAGGATCATTCTAGTGTTACGCAGCACGTTTGAGATTCAACAAGAACCAATGAGGATCATTCTCGTGTTACGCAGCACGTTTGATCTTCAGCAAGAACCAATGAGGATCATTCTCGTGTTACGCAGCACGTTTGAGATTCAGCAAGAACCAATGAGGATCATTCTCGTGTTACGCAGCACGTTTCATCTTCAGCAAGAACCAATGAGGATCATTCTAGTGTTACGCAGCACGTTTGAGATTCAGCAAGAACCAATGAGGTTCATTCTAGTGTTACGCAGCACGTTTGAGCTTTGCAAGAACCAATGAGGATTATTCTAGTGTTACGCAGCACGTTTGAGCTTTGCAAGAACCAATGAGGTTCATTCTAGTGTTACGCAGCACGTTTGAGCTTCTGCAAGAACCAATGAGGTTC
Source organism: Scardinius erythrophthalmus (assembly GCF_964197995.2). Lineage (NCBI taxonomy): Eukaryota > Metazoa > Chordata > Actinopteri > Cypriniformes > Leuciscidae > Scardinius > Scardinius erythrophthalmus. Next base: position 323,127 of record NC_138228.1, read on the forward strand.
ATTCTAGTGTTACGCAGCACGTTTGAGCTTTGCAAGAACCAATGAGGATCATTCTCGTGTTACGCAGCACGTTTGAGCTTTGCAAGAACCAATGAGGTTCATTCTAGTGTTACGCAGCACGTTTGAGCTTTGCAAGAACCAATGAGGATCATTCTCGTGTTACGCAGCACGTTTGATCTTCAGCAAGAACCAATGAGGATCATTCTAGTGTTACGCAGCACGTTTGAGATTCAGCAAGAACCAATGAGGATCATTCTCGTGTTACACAGCACGTTTGAGCTTCTGCAAGAACCAATGAGGTTCATTCTAGTGTTACGCAGCACGTTTGAGCTTTGCAAGAACCAATGAGGATTATTCTAGTGTTACACAGCACGTTTGAGCTTCAACAAGAACCAATGAGGTTCATTCTCGTGTTACGCAGCACGTTTGATCTTCAGCAAGAACCAATGAGGATCATTCTAGTGTTACGCAGCACGTTTGAGATTCAGCAAGAACCAATGAGGATCATTCTCGTGTTACACAGCACGTTTGAGCTTCTGCAAGAACCAATGAGGTTCATTCTAGTGTTACGCAGCACGTTTGAGCTTCTGCAAGAACCAATGAGGATCATTCTCGTGTTACGCAGCACGTTTGATCTTCAGCAAGAACCAATGAGGATCATTCTAGTGTTACGCAGCACGTTTGAGCTTCAGCAAGAACCAATGAGGATCATTCTAGTGTTACGCAGCACGTTTGATCTTCAGCAAGAACCAATGAGGATCATTCTAGTGTTACGCAGCACGTTTGAGATTCAACAAGAACCAATGAGGATCATTCTCGTGTTACGCAGCACGTTTGAGATTCAGCAAGAAGCAATGAGGTTCATTCTAGTGTTACGCAGCACGTTTGAGCTTCAGCAAGAACCAATGAGGTTCATTCTCGTGTTACGCAGCACGTTTGAGCTTCAGCAAGAACCAATGAGGATCATTCTCGTGTTACGCAGCACGTTTGATCTTCAGCAAGAACCAATGAGGATCATTCTAGTGTTACGCAGCACGTTTGAGATTCAGCAAGAACCAATGAGGATCATTCTCGTGTTACGCAGCACGTTTGATCTTCAGCAAGAACCAATGAGGATCATTCTAGTGTTACGCAGCACGTTTGATCTTCAGCAAGAACCAATGAGGATCATTCTCGTGTTACGCAGCACGTTTGAGATTCAGCAAGAACCAATGAGGATCATTCTCGTGTTACGCAGCACGTTTGATCTTCAGCAAGAACCAATGAGGATCATTCTAGTGTTACGCAGCACGTTTGAGATTCAGCAAGAACCAATGAGGTTCATTCTAGTGTTACGCAGCACGTTTGAGCTTTGCAAGAACCAATGAGGATTATTCTAGTGTTACGCAGCACGTTTGAGCTTTGCAAGAACCAATGAGGATCATTCTCGTGTTACGCAGCACGTTTGATCTTCAGCAAGAACCAATGAGGATCATTCTAGTGTTACGCAGCACGTTTGAGATTCAGCAAGAACCAATGAGGATCATTCTCGTGTTACACAGCACGTTTGAGCTTCTGCAAGAACCAATGAGGTTCATTCTAGTGTTACGCAGCACGTTTGAGCTTTGCAAGAACCAATGAGGATTATTCTAGTGTTACACAGCACGTTTGAGCTTCAACAAGAACCAATGAGGTTCATTCTCGTGTTACGCAGCACGTTTGATCTTCAGCAAGAACCAATGAGGATCATTCTCGTGTTACGCAGCACGTTTGAGATTCAGCAAGAACCAATGAGGATCATTCTCGTGTTACACAGCACGTTTGAGCTTCTGCAAGAACCAATGAGGTTCATTCTAGTGTTACGCAGCACGTTTGAGCTTCTGCAAGAACCAATGAGGATCATTCTCGTGTTACGCAGCACGTTTGAGCTTCAGCAAGAACCAATGAGGTTCATTCTAGTGTTACGCAGCACGTTTGATCTTCTGCAAGAACCAATGAGGTTCATTCTCGTGTTACGCAGCACGTTTGAGCTTCTGCAAGAACCAATGAGGATCATTCTCGTGTTACGCAGCACGTTTGAGCTTTGCAAGAACCAATGAGGATCATTCTAGTGTTACGCAGCACGTTTGAGCTTCAACAAGAACCAATGAGGTTCATTCTCGTGTTACGCAGCACGTTTGAGCTTTGCAAGAACCATTGAGGTTCATTCTAGTGTTACGCAGCACGTTTGAGCTTCTGCAAGAACCAATGAGGATAATTCTCGTGTTACGCAGCACGTTTGAGCTTCAACAAGAACCAATGAGGTTCATTCTCGTGTTACGCAGCACGTTTGATCTTCAGCAAGAACCAATGAGGATCATTCTAGTGTTACGCAGCACGTTTGAGATTCAGCAAGAACCAATGAGGATCATTCTCGTGTTACACAGCACGTTTGAGCTTCTGCAAGAACCAATGAGGTTCATTCTAGTGTTACGCAGCACGTTTGAGCTTCTGCAAGAACCAATGAGGATCATTCTCGTGTTACGCAGCACGTTTGAGCTTCAACAAGAACCAATGAGGTTCATTCTCGTGTTACGCAGCACGTTTGAGCTTCAGCAAGAACCAATGAGGTTCATTCTCGTGTTACGCAGCACGTTTGAGCTTTGCAAGAACCAATGAGGATCATTCTAGTGTTACGCAGCACGTTTGATCTTCTGCAAGAACCAATGAGGTTCATTCTCGTGTTACGCAGCACGTTTGAGCTTCTGCAAGAACCAATGAGGATCATTCTCGTGTTACGCAGCACGTTTGAGCTTTGCAAGAACCAATGAGGATCATTCTAGTGTTACGCAGCACGTTTGAGCTTCAACAAGAACCAATGAGGTTCATTCTCGTGTTACGCAGCACGTTTGAGCTTTGCAAGAACCATTGAGGTTCATTCTAGTGTTACGCAGCACGTTTGAGCTTCTGCAAGAACCAATGAGGATAATTCTCGTGTTACGCAGCACGTTTGAGCTTCAACAAGAACCAATGAGGTTCATTCTCGTGTTACGCAGCACGTTTGAGCTTCAGCAAGAACCAATGAGGTTCATTCTCGTGTTACGCAGCACGTTTGAGCTTCTGCAAGAACCAATGAGGTTCATTCTAGTGTTACGCAGCACGTTTGAGCTTCTGCAAGAACCAATGAGGATCATTCTCGTGTTACGCAGCACGTTTGAGCTTCAACAAGAACCAATGAGGTTCATTCTCGTGTTACGCAGCACGTTTGAGCTTCAGCAAGAACCAATGAGGTTCATTCTCGTGTTACGCAGCACGTTTGAGCTTTGCAAGAACCAATGAGGATCATTCTAGTGTTACGCAGCACGTTTGAGCTTCAACAAGAACCAATGAGGTTCATTCTCGTGTTACGCAGCACGTTTGAGCTTTGCAAGAACCATTGAGGTTCATTCTAGTGTTACGCAGCACGTTTGAGCTTCAGCAAGAACCAATGAGGTTCATTCTCGTGTTACGCAGCACGTTTAAGCTTTGCAAGAACCAATGAGATTCATTCTCGTGTTACGCAGCACGTTTGAGCTTTGCAAGAACCAATGAGGATCATTCTCGTGTTACGCAGCACGTTTGAGCTTCAACAAGAACCAATGAGGTTCATTCTCGTGTTACGCAGCACGTTTGATCTTCAGCAAGAACCAATGAGGATCATTCTAGTGTTACGCAGCACGTTTGAGATTCAGCAAGAACCAATGAGGATCATTCTCGTGTTACACAGCACGTTTGAGCTTCTGCAAGAACCAATGAGGTTCATTCTAGTGTTACGCAGCACGTTTGAGCTTCTGCAAGAACCAATGAGGATCATTCTCGTGTTACGCAGCACGTTTGAGCTTCAACAAGAACCAATGAGGTTCATTCTCGTGTTACGCAGCACGTTTGAGCTTCAGCAAGAACCAATGAGGATCATTCTCATGTTACGCAGCACGTTTGAGCTTTGCAAAAACCAATGAGGATCATTCTAGTGTTACGCAGCACGTTTGAGCTTCAGCAAGAACCAATGAGGATCATTCTCGTGTTACGCAGCACGTTTGAGCTTCAACAAGAACCAATGAGGTTCATTCTCGTGTTACGCAGCACGTTTGAGCTTCAGCAAGAACCAATGAGGTTCATTCTCGTGTTACGCAGCACGTTTGAGCTTTGCAAGAACCAATGAGGATCATTCTAGTGTTACGCAGCACGTTTGAGCTTCAACAAGAACCAATGAGGTTCATTCTCGTGTTACGCAGCACGTTTGAGCTTTGCAAGAACCAATGAGGTTCATTCTCGTGTTACGCAGCACGTTTGATCTTCAACAAGAACCAATGAGGTTCATTCTCGTGTTACGCAGCACGTTTGAGCTTCAGCAAGAACCAATGAGGTTCATTCTCGTGTTACGCAGCACGTTTGAGCTTCAGCAAGAACCAATGAGGTTCATTCTCGTGTTACGCAGCACGTTTGAGCTTCAGCAAGAACCAATGAGGATCATTCTAGTGTTACGCAGCACGTTTGAGCTTCAACAAGAACCAATGAGGTTCATTCTCGTGTTACGCAGCACGTTTGAGCTTCAGCAAGAACCAATGAGGTTCATTCTCGTGTTACGCAGCACGTTTGAGCTTTGCAAGAACCAATGAGGTTCATTCTCGTGTTACGCAGCACGTTTGAGCTTCAACAAGAACCAATGAGGTTCATTCTCGTGTTACGCAGCACGTTTGAGCTTCAGCAAGAACCAATGAGGTTCATTCTCGTGTTACGCAGCACGTTTGAGCTTTGCAAGAACCAATGAGGATTATTCTAGTGTTACGCAGCACGTTTGAGCTTCAGCAAGAACCAATGAGGTTCATTCTCGTGTTACGCAGCACGTTTGAGCTTTGCAAGAACCATTGAGGATTATTCTAGTGTTACGCAGCACGTTTGAGCTTCAGCAAGAACCAATGAGGTTCATTCTAGTGTTACGCAGCACGTTTGAGCTTCAGCAAGAACCAATGAGGTTCATTCTCGTGTTACGCAGCACGTTTGAGCTTTGCAAGAACCAATGAGGATTATTCTAGTGTTACGCAGCACGTTTGAGCTTCAGCAAGAACCAATGAGGTTCATTCTAGTGTTACGCAGCACGTTTGAGCTTCAGCAAGAACCAATGAGGATCATTCTCGTGTTACGCAGCACGTTTGAGCTTTGCAAGAACCAATGAGGATTATTCTAGTGTTACGCAGCACGTTTGAGCTTCAGCAAGAACCAATGAGAATCATTCTCGTGTTACGCAGCACGTTTGAGCTTCAGCAAGAACCAATGAGGATCATTCTCGTGTTACGCAGCACGTTTGAGCTTCAGCAAGAACCAATGAGGTTCATTCTCGTGTTACGCAGCACGTTTGAGCTTCAGCAAGAACCAATGAGGTTCATTCTCGTGTTACGCAGCACGTTTGATCTTCTGCAAGAACCAATGAGGTTCATTCTAGTGTTACGCAGCACGTTTGAGCTTTGCAAGAACCAATGAGGTTCATTCTAGTGTTACGCAGCACGTTTGAGCTTCAGCAAGAACCAATGAGGATCATTCTAGTGTTACGCAGCACGTTTGAGCTTCAGCAAGAACCAATGAGGATCATTCTAGTGTTACTCAGCACGTTTGAGCTTCAACAAGAACCAATGAGGATCATTCTCGTGTTACGCAGCACGTTTGAGCTTCAGCAAGAGCCAATGAGGGTCATTCTCGTGTTACGCAGCACGTTTGAGCTTCAGCAAGAACCAATGAGGTTCATTCTCGTGTTACGCAGCACGTTTGAGCTTCAGCAAGAGCCAATGAGGTTCATTCTCGTGTTACGCAGCACGTTTGAGCTTCAGCAAGAGCCAATGAGGGTCATTCTCGTGTTACGCAGCACGTTTGAGCTTCAGCAAGAGCCAATGAGGGTCATTCTCGTGTTACGCAGCACGTTTGAGCTTCAGCAAGAACCAATGATGTTCATTCTCGTGTTACGCAGCACGTTTGAGCTTCAACAAGAACCAATGAGGTTCATTATCGTGTTACGCAGCACGTTTGAGCTTCAGCAAGAACCAATGAGGTTCATTCTCGTGTTACGCAGCACGTTTGAGCTTCAGCAAGAACCATTGAGGTTCATTCTAGTGTTACGCAGCACGTTTGAGCTTCTGCAAGAACCAATGAGGTTCATTATCGTGTTACGCAGCACGTTTGAGCTTCAGCAAGAACCAATGAGGTTCATTCTCGTGTTACGCAGCACGTTTGATCTTCAGCAAGAACCATTGAGGTTCATTCTAGTGTTACGCAGCACGTTTGAGCTTCAGCAAGAACCAATGAGGATCATTCTAGTGTTACGCAGCACGTTTGAGCTTCAGCAAGAACCATTGAGGTTCATTCTAGTGTTACGCAGCACGTTTGAGCTTCAGCAAGAACCAATGAGGATCATTCTAGTGTTACGCAGCACGTTTGAGCTTCAGCAAGAACCATTGAGGTTCATTCTAGTGTTACGCAGCACGTTTGAGCTTCAGCAAGAACCATTGAGGATCATTCTAGTGTTACGCAGCACGTTTGAGCTTCAGCAAGAACCAATGAGGATCATTCTAGTGTTACGCAGCACGTTTGAGCTTCAGCAAGAACCATTGAGGTTCATTCTAGTGTTACGCAGCACGTTTGAGCTTCAGCAAGAACCAATGAGGATCATTCTAGTGTTACGCAGCACGTTTGAGCTTCAGCAAGAACCAATGAGGTTCATTCTCGTGTTACGCAGCACGTTTGAGCTTTGCAAGAACCAATGAGGTTCATTCACGTGTTACGCAGCACGTTTGAGCTTCTGCAAGAACCAATGAGGTTCATTCTTGTGTTACGCAGCACGTTTGAGCTTCTGCAAGAACCAATGAGGCTCATTCTAGTGTTACGCAGCACATTTGAGCTTCTGCAAGAACCAATAAGGTTCATTCTCGTGTTACGCAGCACGTTTGAGCTTCTGCAAGAACCAATGAGGATCATTCTCATGTTACGCAGCACGTTTGAGCTTCAGCAAGAACCAATGAGGATCATTCTCGTGTTACGCAGCACGTTTGAGCTTCTGCAAGAACCAATGAGGATCATTCTCGTGTTACGCAGCACGTTTGAGCTTTGCAAGAACCAATGAGGTTCATTCTCATGTTACGCAACACGTTTGATCTTCAGCAAGAACCAATGATGTTCATTCTCGTGTTACGCAGCACGTTTGAGCTTCAACAAGAACCAATGAGGTTCATTCTAGTGTTACGCAGCACGTTTGATCTTCTGCAAGAACCAATGATGTTCATTCTCGTGTTACACAGCACGTTTGATCTTCTGCAAGAACCAATGATGTTCATTCTCGTGTTACGCAGCACGTTTGATCTTCAGCAAGAACCAATGATGTTCATTCTCGTGTTACGCAGCACGTTTGAGCTTCAGCAAGAACCAATGAGGTTCATTCTAGTGTTACGCAGCACGTTTGATCTTCTGCAAGAACCAATGATGTTCATTCTCGTGTTACACAGCACGTTTGATCTTCTGCAAGAACCAATGATGTTCATTCTCGTGTTACACAGCACGTTTGATCTTCTGCAAGAACCAATGAGGTTCATTCTCGTGTTACGCAGCACGTTTGATCTTCTGCAAGAACCAATGAGGTTCATTATAGTGTTACGCAGCACGTTTGATCTTCTGCAAGAACCAATGATGTTCATTCTCGTGTTACGCAGCACGTTTGATCTTCTGCAAGAACCAATGAGGTTCATTCACGTGTTACGCAGCACGTTTGATCTTCAGCAAGAACCAATGATGTTCATTCTCGTGTTACGCAGCACGTTTGAGCTTTGCGAGAACCAATGAGGTTCATTCACGTGTTATGCAGCACGTTTGATCTTCTGCAAGAACCAATGAGGTTCATTCTCGTGTTACGCAGCACGTTTGAGCTTCTGCAAGAACCAATGAGGTTCATTCTAGTGTTACGCAGCACGTTTGAGCTTCTGCAAGAACCAATGAGGCTCATTCTCGTGTTACGCAGCACGTTTGATCTTCTGCAAGAACCAATGAGGCTCATTCTAGTGTTACGCAGCACGTTTGATCTTCTGCAAGAACCAATGAGGCTCATTCTAGTGTTACGCAGCACGTTTGATCTTCTGCAAGAACCAATGAGGCTCATTCTCGTGTTACGCAGCACGTTTGATCTTCTGCAAGAACCAATGAGGCTCATTCTAGTGTTACGCAGCACGTTTGATCTTCTGCAAGAACCAATGAGGCTCATTCTCGTGTTACACAGCACGTTTGATCTTCTGCAAGAACCAATGAGGTTCATTCACGTGTTACGCAGCACGTTTGATCTTCAGCAAGAACCAATGATGTTCATTCTCGTGTTACGCAGCACGTTTGAGCTTTGCGAGAACCAATGAGGTTCATTCACGTGTTATGCAGCACGTTTGATCTTCTGCAAGAACCAATGAGGTTCATTCTCGTGTTACGCAGCACGTTTGATCTTCTGCAAGAACTAGGGCTGCACGTTTTCAAGTTTTTCATTAACCGTTAACCGAGGCCCTTAGCGGTTAATACTCGGTTAACCACAGTGTGCGCGCCGCAACCCCGAGATAGGCGTAATTTGCGGGTGGGAATGTCCCCAGCACCACTATTTTCTAAGGTCGATATTGTCCCCACCACTTTTGAAACATCTCGCGGGATGAATAACGTTACCAATACAAATAAAAAAACACATCTCCAGTTAAATAGCAGAGCATTCATTTCGTTCGTTTTTTTTTAGGCGATCTAGCGCTGAAATATTTTGTTTTTTAAGTGATCAAAGTGCTCGTTGCCGCTGCGATCGAGAAGGGTCTTGTAAAACGTGCTGAGGTAATATTAATTCGTGGCCACGAAACAATTCACCTGAATATTCACCAATTCACACACACACAAAAAAAAATAGTAATAAAAAGATGTACGAGAATAGTCGGCCTTCACTGAAGAGCTATTTTCACTAGTGAGAAAAACAGTTTAATAATTATTAATTCGTGGCCACGAAATAATTCACCTGAATATTCACCAATTCCCAAAAAATAGGTCTTTAGCATTCACTAATTAATAATATCAAAGTCTGTTTTTTGGCCACGTTGTAATTCGTTTAATCAAAATGAGGGAGGGAATTAGTTCAACGTGTCCACGATTTATTAAAACGAGGGAACAAATAAGTCGTCGTAACAACTAATTATTAAGATCAGCGGACAGGGCTCATAAGAACAAGCAGTGAGAGAGCCCAGGCCGCGCGCGCGCGCACTCTCACCGCCCTCAAACAACACGAGCGCTGTATTGCTCTCTCTCCCTCGCGCATATCAACACAGTAAAAGGTCGGAAGACCGATTGTGTTTTATTGATTAGTAGTTTGTTCATATAAAGTGTTTGATTAGCAAGTACATGTTTAGGAAATGCATAATACAAAATGTATGGGTTAATGTAACGGTAAACGCATGCGCGGGTAACTGCTGGGGTAAAGCTGTGGCTCTGCAGACAGATATTATTGTGCTGCGATCAGTAGCGCGGATACTATGTTTGTTTCTGGCTCGCGCACAGCCTTCACTCTCGGACGCGCGCTTTCTTTCTTTCTTTTGCTTCATATTAGAAAACTGGTCTAGCGGTCTCTGGTGGTGCAAAAATGTATTACAACTAAATTAACCGAGCAAAATGTTTCACTCGGTTACGCAATTTTTAACGGTTAATCGGTTAACCGGTTAACCATGGACACCCCTAGCAAGAACCAATGAGGTTCATTCACGTGTTACGCAGCACGTTTGATCTTCTGCAAGAACCAATGAGGCTCATTCTAGTGTTACGCAGCACGTTTGATCTTCTGCAAGAACCAATGAGGCTCATTCTAGTGTTACGCAGCACGTTTGATCTTCTGCAAGAACCAATGAGGCTCATTCTCGTGTTACACAGCACGTTTGATCTTCTGCAAGAACCAATGAGGTTCATTCTCGTGCATCAAGCAAGTACGGTTGAGCTTCTGTTTATGTTCGCGGATCAATGTTACTATGTGAAGGACTAAAATCCATCTGCTCATCATATAGAGCGATTGTTTCTCTTCAGAAAATTGAATCAAACCACTTGGTTCATATGGATTAGTTTTACGATATCTTTATGAACTTTTTGAAATAGCCAAGTAGTAGTGGTGTGTCAATAGAGGGACAAATCACTCAGATTTCATTCAAATATCTTCAGATGTGTTTCAAAGATTAATGAAAGTCTTATAGGTTTGGAACGACATGAGGGCAATAAATTACAATTTTTTTCATTTTTGGGTGAACTAACACTAAGCTTAAAGGTGCAGTGAGCAATTTTTTAAAAACTCTGTTGAAAAGAGGATCAGACTGAACACCAAAACACTTGTAGCCAATCAGCAGTAAGGGGCATGTCCAGTCATGATGGGGGATGAGAGACATTAGCAGAACGACTATAGAAATAAAGAGATGGCAGAGAAAATACAAAAGAGGAAAAGGCCAGGGAAAGGGACCAGCGTTAATATCTGGAAGCTTTCCAGCGTTCTGACACTGAAGAAGAAATTAAAGAGAAAACTGTATCATGGCATCATGTATGATGACATCACCATAATATTCTTTGAAGAGCATGAATATTGTCATCATTAAAGCATCATATTATCACCATCTGATGCCTCTGCTGTACTGTAACACACTGAACACAGAGACACACGAGCGCACTAAACACACACACGAGTTTCAAACATGAAATCGATGTAAACTTCATGGAATATGAGTGAGACTCAGAGATAAAGCTGCTCTACAGAAGATTAAAGGATCATGATTCTGATCAGTTCAGGTTTAGTTCTCATCTGATAGTAATCGATAACATGAGTGAAGACTGAGTGTGTTTTAAACCCCATCCAGCGAGAGCAGGAACACAAACTCCATCAGACTCCGTTCATGACTCACGACTCCAGGCTGAAAATGTTTCATTCAGATCCTTTTTTGGAGGAAAGTTTGGGGAGTAAATGACAGTTTCTGGGTGAAGCATCCAGTGTGTGTGTGTGTGTGTGTGTGTGTGTGTGTGTGTGTGTGAGACTATAGGCTGACACACACACACACACACACACACACTCACTCTATCTATCTCTCTCACACACACAATCTCTCTCTCTCACATGGCTGGACTGGCCATTGGGCATACCGGGCATTTGCCCGGTGGGCCGACGTGCTTTTTGGGCCGATATATCTCATATACTTTTTTTTTTTTTTTTTTTTTTTTTTTTTTTTTTTACGGCCCATAAAATTTGTACATCGGCGGGCCGGCGGCCCATTCGTTTTGTTTTGTTTTGCTTAATTGGCGGCGCTGGGTTTGTGCCGGTGTAATGCATTGGTCAAAGTCAGTGTTAGTTTTTTTTTTCTGACAGACCAGCCCATGAAACACGTAGATCAGCGGCCCATTGGCTCTTTTCTTGATTGACACTGGGCTGGCCCAATCACAACTTTAAACGACTGAGCGAGCGTGCAGCGGTGTCAGTGTGTATCTGTCAAAATAGATGGAGAAGAAACGCAAGGAATGTGCAGATAAATAGCGTGAAAAAACAGAACCAGGCCCTTAAAGCAGACATTGTAAACTGTGTCAAAATATAT
>NC_138228.1:339729-344729 GCF_964197995.2 Scardinius erythrophthalmus
GTAACATGGATTACATAATCAGATTACTTTTGTGATGTAACGAGGGAAGTAATGTTTTATGTATTATACATAATTACATACCTAGGGCCCTATCTTGCACCCAGCGCAATTGACTTTATACACCGACGCATGTATCATTCCTATTTTGCACCCGCACAAAAAGCGCTTTTCCTTCCACAGAAGCACGTCGCTAAACTAGGGAATGAACTTGCGCTCCCTGAATAACGAAGCTACTTCAGACCAACCCATTTTAGATTTGCGCCTGGCGCAAGAGTCATTTATCCCGCCGGGAAAATAGCAACAGCGCCAAGACCCGCCCACAAAGTTACTTGGCTTTGCGCTTTGACACTTGCGTTTCAGATCGTTAAAATAGGGCCCATAATGTATTATGTATGTATGTATTATGCATGTTACAAGTAACATGCATTAAATGATCAGATACATTTTTGATGTAACGAGTAAAGTAATTAATTACAAGTAACATGCATTACGTAATCAGATTACTTTTGTGATGTAACAAGGAAAGTAATGGATTACAAGTAACATGGATTACATAATCAGATTACTTTTGTGATGTAACGAGTAAAGTAATTAATTACAACTAACATGCATTATGTAATCAGATTACTTTTGTGATGTAACAAGTAAAGTAACACATTACAAGTAACAAATTATGTAATCAGATTACTTTTGTGATGTAACGAGTAAAGTAATTAATTACAAGTAACATGCATTACGTAATCAGATTACTTTTGTGATGTAACAAGGAAAGTAATGGATTACAAGTAACATAAATTATGTAATCAGATTACTTTTGTGATGTAACAAGTAAAGTAATTAATTACAAGTAACATGCATTACGTAATCAGATTACTTTTGTGATGTAACAAGGAAAGTAATGGATTACAAGTAACATAAATTATGTAATCAGATTATTTTTGTGATGTAACAAGTAAAGTAATTAATTACAAGTAACATGCATTACGTAATCAGATTACTTTTGTGATGTAACAAGGAAAGTAATGGATTACAAGTAACATGGATTACATAATCAGATTACTTTTGTGATGTAACGAGTAAAGTAATGAATTACAACTAACATGCTTTATGTAATCAGATTACTTTTGTGATGTAACGAGTAAAGTACCTCATAAGTCACATGCATTACGTAATAAGATGACTTTTTTGATGTAACAAGTGACGCATTAAAACTAACATGCATTACGTAATCAGATTACTTTTGTGATGCAACAAGTAAAGTAACACATTACAAGTAACATAAATTACATTATCAGATTAGGTTTTGATGTAACATGTAAAGTAACGCATTATAAGTGACATGCATTACGTAATCAGATTACTTTTGCGATGTAACGAGTAAAGTATGCATTTATAAATTTACACATTAGTTACTTTTAAGTTACTTTTTTAAAAGTAATGCACATTACTTTTCAGTTTAATTAATTTACTTGAACATTTTTAAAGAATAAAATACTATCCATAACGTTGACACTTAAACATGCGTCATGCCTGCGCAAACAGACAAAAAGTACTAACAAAACACATTACTTTCAACTTTCAATAAAACTGTTTAAAGTTCAATAAAGATACAGTAGGTAATATAACCTTAATGTTGAGATCTGTTATATGGTGTCTGTAGCTCTAGGGCTCAGGTGCTCAGAATATGATAATATTCTAAATGTGTTTTTAAAAGGAAAATGAAAGTGTGTGTTATATAGGCTATGCAGTACTGCGACAAACACTTGCAAAGAAAGAACTTCAGTAAAAACACCTGCAAGGCCTAGAAGAGATCGAGCCTCGCAGGGTGAGAAAAAGAAACGTAATGCATTACTTTCCATCAAAATAACTTTCCCATTTGTAACATAATTAGTTATTTTTAGAGAGTAATGTAATACTGTAACGCATTACTTTTTAAAGAAGTTTCCCCAACACTGGTTGTATGGGTTCAGAGCTGAAGCTCCAGAAGAGCTGAAGAAACAGCGTTCTTACCGAGATTTTCAAACATTTTCTGTATGGTCATCTCATTAGCATCCACCATCACACGTTTCTCATCCAGCATCAACACATTCATGGACAGCCATTTGGACGACATCCACAACGGATGATCTGAGAAAGAGTACTCATATTTAAGCCAAACATCATATATGGCCATTCACATCATCTATGAAATACAGATTGTGTTAAAGTAGTGATTCTCTCCAGTGAAGCACAATATGACTCGGGAAAAACCAGTTTACATTATTCAAATTGTTCATTTCCATGTTGTAAATTGAATATCTGACACAAAAAATATTAATATGTAAGATGGGATGTGGATCAGTCATGTGATGTTTACAAGAGTTTGTTTACAAGCTCTCAACCACAAATCTGTTCCTGTGCAGAAAGGGGAACGTCAGAATATGATTGTGTTTGTTGACTGTGAGCTCGGCGTATAAAGAGTGCTTTGTTTTTGACTCATTTTTGAAATATTCCTTCTTAGAAGAAAAGGTTCTGAATAGAACCATAAAGGTTTTTCATATGTAGAACCGTTTCCAGTCATGGCCTCATTTTATGGATTTCCTTTTCATTCATTACTTTTTTTAATTAAGGAAATTTTGTGAATTGAACAGCTCTAAACATATTTTTATCACTAGTGAAAATTGAAACAACTATTTAAACATGAAAGTATAATGCAAACATTTAAGACATTTCTCCTTATATAGAACCTTTCTGGCATAAAGTGTTCTTTTAAAAAGAGTCGAGAACCCTGGAGTTCTAGAGAGTAGAACGTTCTGAGCATCATAGCAGCAATCAGACAGACGGGATACGTTTAATAAATTGCCACAAATACATAATTCATAAATATATTATTAATTAATGGATATTAGTGTTTTTTTGGATTGCAATATTGACAAAATGGCTTGCACAACAATACAAAGCTTCCGTTGTGGTGTATGTGTGTTAGCGGCATGATTTATCTGAACTGCTTGGTTACTGATATTAATTACATAGTGATATTAATACAAATCTGGTAAAGTCGCGGTGAAACTGAAGTAGCAGGAGATATTTTTCCTCTGTATTGTGACGTACAGGTGAGAGATTATTGTGAGTCAGCGGCTGATTGGATGTTGAGATGTGGGCGTGGATGAACGAGAGGGTTTAATGTTCGGACTGATTGGAGAATCCAGCACACATCTAATATTTATTATATTCAGCAACATTATTGATCTCCTGCATTAACACCATTATATGAGAACTGAGCTGATCTGGACGATGACATAACGGCTTTCTCCAGAGCGGATATATGTATATATATATATATATATATATATATATATATATATATATATATGCACTAAATCAATAACTTTTTTACAACAAAAATGAGCCATATAACTATAACTCACTGTCAGGAATAAGAGGAGTCGGAGGAGTCGCCACCGTCCAGCCGGCTTTCTTGAACATGTCGATCTGAGGGAGAGATTCATCATGAGATCAACACTAGATGGCAGCACAGCTCCACACACACACACTCACTCACACTCACTCACTCACTCACTCACACACACTCACACACACACACACACACACACACACTCACTCACTCACACACACACACACACACACACTCACTCACACACACTCACACACACACACACACACTCACTCACTCACACACACACACACACACACACACACACACACACACACACACACACACACACACACACACACACACATACACACACACACCTGCCGGCAGGGCCGATCTGGGTTGGACAGCACCAGGCCCGGGCCGATGATGTTGAAGGTGGCGTCGATGTGCATGGGGTTCGGGTCCTTGAAGGAGATGATGTGGATCTTGTACGTGGGGGCGAGATGCCGCCGCATCCACTCGATGCCCATGAAGTTGGTGACCTGAAAAGAGTTGCAGAGCGCGAGCGTTAGACAGCGCTGTGAGAACGATCTGCCAACTTCCTGTTACACTGACGGCTCCTCATCGTGGAACGAGATTTATTAATAAAAACAAGGGCTTTTCAAACTTTCAGACGCCAAATATGAGCATTCTCATGTGAGGAAGGCATCCATCTTTCATAAACACCCAATTCACACACTGAAAAATAAAATTAGTTTCCATTAAGTTACATTATTATATATTTTTTCTACTCACTTCTTTAATGTACTGTTAAAAGTCTTATTTATTTATCATATATAAAATTTTCACTTATATTACAGTTTTTCTCGATTGTTTACACACAAATTCTGGTACTTGAGACACAATGACCACAACATGTAACTCATTCACCAACCCCCTGAGCCAATTCTGCTGAACTACAAGCACAATTCCTGCTTTACACTCAGATTGCAGATCTAAAACACACTTTTTTCAAAACACTACACACAGTTCTCTGCTTTTGGCACAATTTTCATGCAGAAAATCTCGTTTTCACAAGGAACACACTGCCATTCAGATATGCACACTGACTCATCACATGGGCAAACACCCGTCACACAGTTTTACAGTTAGCAGTCAGAGCTTTAGCATAAAAGGGCAACAGGTGATCTCTTCAACAGGTGATCTCTTCAACAGGTGAGCTCTTCAACAGGTGAGCTCTTCAACAGGTGAGCTCTTCAACAGGTGAGCTCTTCAACAGGTGATCTCTTCAACAGGTGAGCTCTTCAACAGGTCAGCTCTTCAACAGGTGATCTCTTCAACAGGTGAGCTCTTCAACAGGTGAGCTCTTCAACAGGTGAACTCTTCAACAGGTCAGCTCTTCAACAGGTGATCTCTTCAACAGGTGATCTCTTCAACAGGTGATCTCTTCAACAGGTGATCTCTTCAACAGGTCAGCTCTTCAACAGGTGATCTCTTCAACAGGTGATCTCTTCAACAGGTGATCTCTTCAACAGGTGATCTCTTCAACAGGTCAGCTCTTCAACAGGTGATCTCTTCAACAGGTGAGCTCTTCAACAGGTCAGCTCTTCAACAGGTGAGCTCT
>NC_138228.1:352229-357229 GCF_964197995.2 Scardinius erythrophthalmus
CAGACCACTGAATCGATATCTTAACATAAGAAGACAAGAACACCTTGGCCTGAACTGACATTTCTGAAAACTATCCTGAGAAACCGTTCCAGCTCTCAGTTCAGATCTCCGTCATGCCTGTGTGTTTCAGCAGTGCAGAAGTACAGTATTCACACAACTGAGGGCAACACTCCAGAAGTGGGTCACCCAGATACACTCCACTGATCTACTGGGCATTTTATTGAAGTATTGGACTTATTCTACTACGTTATTGTTATTTGCATAATCCAGCAGGTTTCCCTCTGACATGAGCGGGACGTGTGCCTGCCGCTCGCTGTACTGTTAAACGTGTTCGAAAACTCGAGAGATCGAGGTCAGCTATTTTCCAGAAGAGCTTTATATAAATAAAACGGTGCAGAACGTTATCAGTACGGCTCCTTTCTGCTATCACTGTAACCTTGAGAAGTTCACAATCCAGCCTCAAACGCACGGTTCTAATTACTGCAGTGCATGCTGGGAATCAGGACTCTGTGAATACATCTGAGAGATGTCACAATTATTTGCTGAATGAGTGTCAGCCAGTGTTTTGCTAGCGAGAGGTCGCTGAGTTTGATTTATCAGCTGGAGTAAAACCGCTGCTATCAGGAGCGGCTCGAGGAACTGATAGCGACGCTGGTCTCCACATGTTCAGAGAGATCTGGGAATTATGCAACCGCCGGTCTGGCCCTGGTCCAGGACTCCGGGTCTGCCTCAGGAGGGAAACAGCGCCCTCTGGTGCTCCTCGCTCATTTATGACTGAAACATTTTACATTTGGATTTTTTGTGTGAAATTTTCTCTTCTTTGGAATCGTACGAAACTTGGTAAAGGTTTCGGCACTTGCTGTGTGAACACACACACACACACACACACACAAAATCATGGACATGATTAGAACAGGTTAAATGGTCCTGAAACAAACAGTCACACTTGTGTTCCTCGCGGTCAATAATGAGCGTAATGGAAATGAATGCGAGACGAGTTTCCTCTAGTGGAAGCGTTTGGTACTGCAGCCGAACACACTCTCGCTGAATGCTCATTTTTTGAGATATCGGGCTCAGATTTTGAACACAACTTATATGGATTGCTTTTATTGTCTCACAGTTTTAGAGTAAAAAACATTTTTCATAACAATAAACGTAAAATTCTGTAACTTATTTTAAATTTCACTTTTTTTCCACAATAATCTGCCAAGCGTCGTCTTTGAAAAGAGATCAAACTTAAGTCTCTAAAGCATTCAAGATTTACGACAGTTTAAGTTGGAAATTAAATTTTCAGGTCTATGCTCAAAAAGTGAATAAATTAATTATAATTTTGTACCATAAAATACCCTAAAATACAAAATATTAAATGAAAAACATCACCAAACTAAAATATAGTACATTCATTTCATTGAAATAATTGTAAAAAATCTGTCATCTTTGACCGACACGCGCAGAGCACCAGAGGGTTAAGGGTGTGTTCACACACTTGTAGTTCAGATGGACTGGTTTGTTTGGTCCGGACCAACAAAACAACATTTAGTCCTGGTCCACTTAGCGTTAACACTGGCATTTTAACACCGAACCTAGAGCCATAAGAATATGTTCACAATCTGAGTCTCGGTCCGCTGGTTCGGTTCACATCAGTGTTCACACTTCTTCACATGAACCGCTCTAACAGAGCAATCCCAGCAGGGTTTGTTTTAATCCAACCAAACAACAAGTGTGAACACACCGCTATCATGCACACTAAAGCACTGACTTCAGATCAGAGGTTTTACTTTAACGGATCCAGACATTTTGCTGTGGTTTGAGTAGGTGTATTCAGAAATTATGAAATAATTTAGCAAAATGATGACGGCTGCAAACTATTTAAGGATCACAAAAAGAAGTTGGAAGCAGAGCTGTACTCCAAAAACTGAATTTCTGAAGTTTGAAAAAAAGTTATTTTTCCTAAGTGAAACTTCTGTAATACAGTACAGATCAGAAATATCCTCGTCTTTAAAGGCTCTGAGCTGAAGGAAACTTTAAACCGTGTTGATAATCTCATGTCGCTCCGCCTTCAGCAGAATCTACTTCATTCTTCAGATCGGATTGTGTTTGAGAAACTCTCGCATTCTCAAATCAAAGATGTTCCTTGTTTCTGTGCTCTTGTGCGGACTGATCCTCTGTCCTCTGTTCCTCAGGCTGCTTTTCCCGTATTTCTGGTCAGACTTTGTTTATCACACAGAACTGGTGCGGATTTTACTCAAATTCGTGTCTCGCAGAAGAAGGCGACCTTTGTTCTTCGCTTTGGACAGATTTCTAGAACAGGTCGAAGCGCGGCCGAACAAGCCTTTTATTGTTTTCGAGAACGAAAGGTACTCGTTTAGAGACGCAGACAGAGAGAGCAACAGAATAGCGAACGCGTTGCGCGGCGCGTCGGTTCTGACGCCCGGAGACACCGCGGTTCTGTTCATGATGAACGAGCCCGCCTTCATCTTCTGCTGGCTCGCGCTGGCCAAGCTCGGCTGCGCATGCGCACTCCTCAACACCAGCATCCGCGCGCGGAGTCTGATCGCGAGCTTCAGATGCTGTCCCGGGGCCAAAGTCCTGATCGCGTCAGAGGGTGAGAAACACACACACTATTATCAGAATAAAGCTGTAATCAGTATTATTTTAAAACAATAGTTCAGCCTAAATGAACATTCTGAATTTAAGTCTTAGGCTGAAGTTGTTCAATTAAGAGCAATAGAACCCAGCGAACAGCTAAGCAACAACGTTCTCTCAAAGTTATAAACAAACCTTCTTCCAGTTCGTTCAAAGTTATCTGATCTTTTTTTTGTGATTGTTGTGAAGTTATGGTTGGGTTTGTTGTGATTTTTGTGAAGTGATCGTTGGGTTTATTGTGATTGTTGGGCTTGTTGTGATTGTTGTGTTTGTGTTGTCAGAGCTGCAGCGAGCCGTGGAGGAGGTGAGTGATGATCTGGAGGACGTGACCGTCTTCATCATGTCTTCATCAGAGCTCAGATCTTCAGGCATGAAGAGTTTGAGAAGAGCAGCTCAGGAATCCTCAGACTCAGCCGTTCCTCCAGCGCTCAGAGCAAACGTGTGCTTCAGTTCCCCGGCCGTGTACATATACACATCTGGAACCACAGGTGAATCCATCACTCGAACGAACATGTGCATATACACATCTGGAACCACAGGTGACTCCATCACTCGAACGAACACGTACATATGCACATCTGGAACCACAGGTGACTCCATCACTCGAACGAACACGTACATATGCACATCTGGAACCACAGGTGAATCCATCACTCGAACGAACATGTATATATACACATCTGGAACCACAGGTGACTCCATCACTCGAACGAACATGTACATATACACATCTGGAACCACAGGTGAATCCATCACTCGAACGAACATGTGCATATACACATCTGGAACCACAGGTGACTCCATCACTCGAACGAACACGTACATATGCACATCTGGAACCACAGGTGACTCCATCACTCGAACGAACACGTACATATGCACATCTGGAACCACAGGTGAATCCATCACTCGAACGAACATGTATTTATACACATCTGGAACCACAGGTGACTCCATCACTCGAACGAACATGTACATATACACATCTGGAACCACAGGTGACTCCATCACTCGAACGAACATGTACATATACACATCTGGAACCACAGGTGAATCATCACTCGAACGAACATGTACATATACGCATCTGGAACCACAGGTGACTCCATCACTCGAACGAACATGTACATATACACATCTGGAACCACAGGTGACTCCATCACTCGAACGAACATGTACATATACACATCTGGAACCACAGGTGACTCCATCACTCGAACGAACATGTACATATACACATCTGGAACCACAGGTGAATCATCACTCAAACGAACATGTACATATACACATCTGGAACCACAGGTGAATCATCACTCGAACGAACATGTACATATACACATCTGGAACCACAGGTGAATCATCACTCAAACGAACATGTACATATACACATCTGGAACCACAGGTGACTCCATCACTCGAACGAACATGTACATATACACATCTGGAACCACAGGTGAATCATCACTCGAACGAACATGTACATATACACATCTGGAACCACAGGTGAATCATCACTCGAACGAACATGTACATATACACTTCTGAAACCACAGGTGAATCATCACTCAAACGAACATGTACATATACACTTCTGGAACACAGGGTGAATCATCACTCGAACGAACATGTACATATACACATCTGGAACCACAGGTGACTCCATCACTCGAACGAACGTACATATACACTTCTGGAACCACAGGTGAATCATCACTCAAACGAACATGTACATATACACTTCTGGAACACAGGGTGAATCATCACTCGAACGAACATGTACATATACACACCTGGAACCACAGGTGACTCCATCACTCGAACATATATACAAACACTCACAATCATCACTCGAACGAACATGTACACAGTGGTGTAGTCTACGTGATACGCAGGTATACGCCGTATACCCACTAGAAAAGGCCAAGGATTTGCGTATACCCACTTAAAAAAGCGTGAGGATACGTATCAACTTCGTTTTGTGTCAGAACTTTCACACTTTCATTCATAAATTCACCCCGTCTGTGTTTGCGAAGCGACGGATCGAATCGCGGAATCCAGTCACAAATGGAACTTGCTATATAAAGCAGAACGTCACGGAATTTGGCTATTTTTGAATGAATAAATCAAAAGTAGCTGCTGTACAATGAATCAAATCTCGATATGGATTAGTGTCTATGAATATTAAAGCTAAAAGAGACTGCAATTGTTCTACGCGTCTCTGGGAATGAGCGCTCAGTGTGTGCTCCACTACACACACACACACACACACACACACACACACACAGAAGCACGCGTGACTCACGCTCGTGGTGTTTTCAGCGTTTTACTGTATTGAGACATGATGTAGGCTACAC
>NC_138228.1:364729-367229 GCF_964197995.2 Scardinius erythrophthalmus
CACACACACACACACACACACACACACACACACACACACACACACACAGATCAACACACACACACACACACACACACACACACACACACACACACACACACACACACACAGACAGATCAACACACACACACAGAGATCAACAAACACACAGAGATCAACACACACACACACACACACACACACACACACACACACATACACACACACACACACACACACACACACACACACACACACACACACACACACAGAGATCAACACACACACACGGAGATCAACACACACACACACACACACACACACACACACACACACACACACACACACACACACACACACACACACACACACACACACACACACACACACACACACACACAGAGATCAACAAACACACAGAGATCAACACACACACACACACACACACACACACACACACACACACACACACACACACACACACACATACACACACACACACACACACACACACACACACACACACACACACAGATCAACACACACACACACAGAGATCAACACACACACACACACACACACACACACACACACACACACACACACACACACACACACACACACACACACACACACACACACACACACACAGATCAACACACACACAGAGATCAACACACACACACACACACACACACACACACACACACACACACACACACACACACACACACAGAGATCAACACACACAGAGAGATCAACACAGAGATCAACACACACACACACACACACACACACACACACACACACACACACACACACACACACACACACAGATCAACACACACAGATCAACACACACACACACACACACACACACACACACACACACACACACACACACACACACAGACAGATCAACACACTCATACAGATCAACACACACACAGAGTTCAACACACACACACACACAGAGATACACACACACACACACACACACACACAGAGATATACACACACACACACACACACACACACACACACACACACACACACACACACACAGAGATCAACAAACACACAGATCAACACACACACACACACACACACACACACACACACACACACACACACACACAGATCAACACACACACACACACACACACACACACACACACACACACACACACGCACACACACACACACACACACACACAGATCAACACACACACACACACACACACACACACACACACACACACACACAGATCAACACACACATACAGATCAACACACACACAGAGTTCAACACACACACACACACACACACACACACACACACACACACACACACACACAGAGATATACACACACACACACACACACACACACACACTCACACTCACACTCACACACAGAGAGAGATCAACACACACACAGATCAACACACACACACACACACACACACACACACACACACACACACACACACACACACACAGAGATCAACACACAGACAGACACACACACACACACACACACACACACACACACACACACACACACAGAGATCAACACACACACACACACACACACACACACACACACACACACACACACACACACACACACACACACACACACAGAGAGAGAGAGAGAGATCAACACACACACACACAGAGATCAACACACACACACACACACACACACAGAGATCAACACACACACACACACACACACACACACACACACACACACAGAGATCAACACACACACACACACACACACACACACACACACACACACACACACACACACAGAGATCAACACACACACATATCTAAATATCGATAAAAAACTATTGCGAAATGACGGCGTTTCCATTAACCGACGTTATGCGACTCAAACTTCATTTTTCCTCTCGCGATAAGTCATTTAAAAAATCATGGCAACGGACGTTGGTAGGTTTATATACTGTAGCCTATATCACAGCCACGTACATACCGCACTAGACATTATTATTATTAATGGAAGAAAACGTAGGCGTGTTTTCCAAGCATTGATGGCAAGGAAAGACCCTTATACTGTGAGCTGTATATGAGGAGTTTCTGGGTGTTTCTCCCTCAGATCTGCTTCCAGGTCTTGATTGTGGCATTTATTTGAGGTTTAGAATCCAGTATTCCTGTCATTCTTTTGTCTTAATTGAATTTAACAAAGAACTCTGTCTCATATTCTGTCCGAACACACCGTGTCATCTACGTCAGGTGACTGTAAATGCAGTTTCCATTGCAGTTTTGCAAAATATTCCTTTTTCGAATTGCCTGAAAAAAACCCTCATGCGAGCGTAAAAACTTTTTTGCGATAAATGGGAGTTTTCGCGAAATTGACTTGTAAAAGAGGCAGATGTAGAGGACAAGGTGGTATGGAGACGGATGATCCGCTGTGGCGACCCCTAATGGGAGCAGCCGAAAGAAAAAGAAGAAGAAGAAGACTTGTTTCCAATGGGCGTATTTTCAATGCG
>NC_138228.1:377229-392229 GCF_964197995.2 Scardinius erythrophthalmus
AAGTCTCGACACGATCCAGCCGAGGAATAAGAGTCTCATCTAGACACACCAGCGGACATTTTATAACAGAAATAAACATTTATATACTTTTAACCACAGATGCTGGTCTTGCACTCGCTGTGATGTCACACACATTACATCATCAGGGTGAAAGGTCAAGCGTGACATAGGCGTAAGAACAGACCCAGTGTTTACTAAGAGAACCTGCAAAGACTAAATCAAACGCCATTCACAAAGAAACAAATAAATAAAAGGTAAAACAACGATTTCGGACGAACCGAAACTCACATCTGGACCTTCGACCCGTTGGACCCCATTGAAGACACTATATGGAGGAACAGGAGGAGTTCCTCAAAAACCTTCATTTCTTTTCCACTGAAGAAAGAAAGACATGAACATCTCGGATGACGAGAGTGAACTATCAGGAGAACTCTGAAGTGAACGACTCCTTTAAAGCATGGAGTCAGTGTTGCTGTGTGTCCAGGACAGACGGGGCTGCTGGTGTGTGAGATCACCGGACTCGCTCCGTTCGTGGGTTACGCGCAGAACCAGCAGCAAACGGAGAAGAAGCGTCTGCGGGACGTCCTGAAGAGCGGAGACCTCTACTTCAACAGCGGAGACTTGCTGAAGATCGACCACGACAACTTCATCTACTTCCAGGACCGAGTGGGAGACACATTCAGGTGTGTGTCAGGAATCAGCCTCTGGAGCTGTGTGTGTGTGTGTGTGTGTGTGTGTGTGTGTGTGTGTGTGTGTGTGATTTATGAGGACAGAAATGTGTATAATGACATGGGTATTACACTGGTATTACATTTCCTGAGTCCTCGTATTTCAAATGGCTTTAAAAACACTAAAAAGTGTTTTATTAAAAATGCAAAAAATGCATAAAGTTTCCTGTGATGGGTAGGTTTAGGAGTCAGGTTAGTGTGTGTGTGTGTGTGTGTGTGTGATGGGTAGGGTTAGTGTAAGAGGACAGAATATACAGTTTGGACAGTATAAAAACTATTATGCCTATGGAATGTCCTCACAAGTGTAGCAAAACAAACATGTGTGTGTGTGTGTGTGTGTGTGTGTGTGTGTGTGTGTGTGTGTGTGTGTGTGTGTGTGTGTGAGCAGGTGGAAGGGAGAGAACGTGGCCACCACTGAAGTCTCGGACATCATCGGCACGCTCCCGTTCGTCCAGGAGGGAAACGTCTACGGAGTTCGTGTTCCAGGTCTGATGAAACCGCACGCGATTTAGCAAAGGCTAGAATTATTTTATGCTCAGTTTGTCAGTGCAGTGGCTGATCGATATAAATACTCTCTCTGAACACCAGAGTCTCACACACACACACACACACACACACACACACACACACACACACAATATATCCCTCTGAACACCAGAGGGCGTCTCACACACACACACACACACACCATATATCCCTCTGAACACCAGAGTCTCACACACACACACACACACACACACTCTCTGTCTCTGAATAAACAGAAGACTGAAAAGCTTTGATTAAACATGAGTAATAAACACACGACTGCCTTATTCTGTGCCAGAAGCTTATCATCTCACAGAAGGAGGAGCTCAGCTGTCCTCATGAACACACACACAAATAAATAAAAGACGAATGCGAACGCGTCTGAACGCGTTGTTGTCTTTGGAGCTCCATCGATTTGATTTATAATTCTTGATTTTTCTCTTTAAACTCACTTACAACGAACATTTTCTACTTTTCCTCACCTCAGTTACAACGCGGACTGTTGAGCAGACGCGTCTCAAGCCTATTAGTGATCCAACATCGGATACTCTTATAGGTTACTCCTGTGGATCATGGCTGAACGCGTCTTCTCCACACTCACTTACAAACAAACATTTTTTCACTTAACGTGCGTCTACTCTACACCCGTACCACTAAAAAGACGGATTATATCCAAGACTTCAGTCATAAATTAGTATTAATATTGATAGCATCACTGGTAGCATCGTTGCTAACTTACTGTCCATCTGTTAACCTGTTAAGCTGCAACGCCACTTTTGAAAAATCCCCAGAAATGACATACCCAAACTAAAACAGATACAGTTCATGAACCCTTTGTACTAAAAGCACAAGTATGATCTCGTTTGAAAGCTGACACCTGGCAGTTTATTGTAAATGTAGAATTAATTATTGTCGTAATGACAAAAAATGTTATAAATAGCTTCAAAGTTTTGTAAAGTTATTAGAAATTATTTTTTATGAAACATCCTCATGAAAATAAAATTGAAATTGGCACTGGAGCAATCTAGAAATGCACTACAGCTAAAGCCACATGTCTAAACATTTTGTTTAAAATCTGAAGATAATAAGCCCAAAACTCTGTATTTAGTTAAATGTTTTTCAAGACCATGTCATGTGACTAACAGTTAGGGCTAGCTAGCATGTTAGCTTAGCACACCATCAATACACGACAATATATGAGATTAAAACCATATTTATGCTCAAAACGTACTTTATAACTCAAGCCGAATGTTTTAAATAATCTTCTGTGATCTAATTTAGCTTCAGATAAAAAAATCAGACAGAAAATATATTATTTGATAGTATTATGCACAATGATGAAGTCTATATAGATTAGCATTACATTATAAATATAATCTATTATTATAAAAATACCTGGCATGGCTTGAAGAACACAGGCAAATCAGATATCATTGCAATCATGTTTATTGTCTTCAAAACATCTTTTATCTGCATGATTACAGCCAATCTCTGTTAGCTGTGTGTGTGTTCGAGGCTTCCTGGAATGTCACATGATCATGGCTCTTCTTCATGTGCCATATATGGACTATATTACTGTGCATATAGCGCCCTCAGGCTATTGGTATGAATTGAAAACACTGTGAATTAGAATACCAAACGCTCATAAAGATTACATTGACGCATTTGGGTATAAATTCAATAAATATTATTCCTGTCTATAGAAATATGATGTGAATCTAAAAGAATCTATCAATATTTCTCCAAATCTGCACATTTTTGAGCTAAAGCCCTGAGGGACGTTGTTTTGTGTATCGCTGTCATGACGACAGCACAGAGTTTTTTATGAATGGGAGCGGCTGACGCGCATAATTCATATTAAAGGTATCGACTCATTTTTTCATTTCATAACTCCTGACACAAATTAAGACATAACTGTCACTATGAGTTTCTCAGAATACAATAGTGGTCAAATACTGAAACTTGAGTCTTATATCTTTTTAATGATGTATAGTTTGTCAAGGTATAACATTAAATCTGATAGTAATTTTGAATTAAATAAATAAAAAACGCTTCAGTGCGCCGACGCACTGGTGAAGCTTAACAGGTTAAAATGGCGAATATATCAGATGTAAGTAGTCTACCTTTTGGTGCAGGTGAGGACACA
Source organism: Scardinius erythrophthalmus (assembly GCF_964197995.2). NCBI lineage: Eukaryota > Metazoa > Chordata > Actinopteri > Cypriniformes > Leuciscidae > Scardinius > Scardinius erythrophthalmus. The sequence continues at coordinate 380,629 of NC_138228.1, forward strand.
TTTGAGCTGCACGCACTGCAGTCCGAGCTGGAAGCTGTTGAGAAACAGATCCACGACCTTTTAGTGAGACAAGCCGAGCTGAGAGACCGGCGTTTAGCTCTTGAAACATCACGCGCCGATGCACACAGCGCCGAGCTGAGAGACCGGCGTTTAGCTCTTGAAACATCACGCGCCGATGCACACAAATCAGTGATTAACGTTACTAACCCGCTGACTCTGACCTCGTCTACTCCGTGCGTTTCTCAGCATCGGTCCCGAGCGCCGAGGTCACGATCAGCCATGGTCTCGTTCACTCCGGCTCCAACATGCCACCACGAAGCCTGGATGGTTCCGAAGCGGAAGACACAAGTCAGGTCTAGACCAAGATTGTTCTTGGTAAATAATTGGAATCTGTTTTGGGAGCGTCCTAGGCTTTACCGTGCTGATGGCTTACACCCAAGCAGATCCAGAGCGGATCTTCTGTCGGATAACATCTCCAAAATGTTAAATACCTTTTGACTAGTAACCAAAAGTCCAAATCATAGTCTCTGCTGCACCAATTTAACTGATATAAATACTAGTGTAGAACATTGCATAGAAACTGTGTCTATTCCTCGTTTAGTGAGATCAAATAATAAATCTACTGCAGGATCTAGGAAAAATCTAATTGTTATTAAAACAGAAAATGTTGCTATTATTAAACAAAAACAATTTCTAAAGCTAGGTCTTCTAAACATTAGATCACTCACACCTAAGGCAGTTATTGTAAATGAAATAGTCACAGATAATAGCTTCGATGCCTTACTGAAACCTGGCTTAAACCAAATGATTATTTCGGTTTAAATGAGTCTACTCCATCAGGATACTCCTATAAGCATGAGCCCCGTCTGATTGGTCGTGGCGGCGGTGTTGCAACAATCTATAGAGATATTCTCAATGTTACTCAGAAAATGGGTTATAAGTTTATTTCGTTTGAAGTACTTGTACTAAATGTTACGCTCTCAGATGTAAGAAAAACATCCCTATAATCTCGCAGATTTTCTCTCAGACCTATTAGTCAATGTCGATAAAGCATTAATTGTTGGAGATTTTAACATACTCGTAGATAATCCAAATGATGCGTTAGGGGCTGCGTTTAAAGATTTATTAAACTCCTTTGGGGTCAAGCAAAACGTTACCGGACCAACTCATCGTTTTAATCATACACTCGATTTAATTATATCACATGGAACCGATCCAACCGATATAGAAATCATTCCACAAAGTGATGATGTCACTGACCATTACATGGTAACTTGCATATTACGTACTCCTGTAATATATCATGCTGCGCCGCGTTATCGATCAGGCAGAACAATCCTTCCATCCACCATAGATAATTTTTCAAATTGCTTATCTGATCTGTCTCAGCTGCTCAGTGAACCCAAACAAACAGATGAACTAGAGGAATTAACTAGCACTATGAGCACCATTCTCTCTGGAAAACTGGATATTGTTGCACCTATTAGATTAAAAAAGGTCAGAGAGAAAAGTAAAGCACCATGGTACTGTCACGATCCACACCAGGAAACACAGGAAAAGATCCAATTGCAGAAAGTATGTCCGTTACTCAAAATCCGATATCAAAATCCAATAGTCGATATCATAATCCATCCAAAACAAGAACATAAACAGGAACAAAGAAGAAACAGAAGTGGCGTGATAAATACAAGGACTTCGTGACACATACTAAAACAGACAGGGTTATATACACAGGGAAATGACAATGCTAATGGGGAACAGGCTGAGTGCAATGATCAGTGATAAGGGACAGCTGAGTGCAATGAAAAGACAAGGATCATGGGGGATGTAGTTCAAGAGTGTGATGGACACCGTTGGGAAGGAGGACATCTAGTGGTGACCCAAGGAACATAGACCAGACACTGTGACATAACCCCCCCTCTACGGAGCGGCTACCAGACGCTCCAAGACGTGACAGACAAGAGTCCAGGCGGGAGGTGGACTGGTGGAGGATCAGGGGGAGGGATGGGGGGCCAGGTCCATGGAGGGAAACGGGGACAGGGAGTGACAGTTCATCTGGCGGCCAGGGCGGAGACGACAGTCCATCGGGCGTCCAGGGCAGAGCAGACAGTCCATCGGGCGGCCACGGTGGAGACTTTCCCTCGGGCGGTGGAGACTTTCCCTCAGGCGGCCAGGGCGGAGACTTTCCCTCGGGGGGAGACTTTCCAGGGCGGAGACTTTCCAGGGCGGAGACTTTCCCTCAGGCGGCCAGGGCGGAGACTTTCCCTCGGGCGGCCAGGGCGGAGACTTTCCCTCGGGGGGAGACTTTCCAGGGCGGAGACTTTCCAGGGCGGAGACTTTCCCTCGGGCGGCCAGGGCGGAGACTCTCCCTCGGGCGGCCAAGGCACAGGAACAGGCACCACCGGCTCAGGAACAGACACCACCGACTCAGGAACAGACACCACCGGCTCAGGAACAGGAACAGACACCACCGGCTCAGGAACAAACACCATTGGCTCAGGAACAGGAACAGACACCACCGGCTCAGGAACAAACACCATTGGCTCAGGAACTGGAACAGACACCACCGGCTCAGGAACTGGAACAGACACCACCGGCTCAGGAACAGATACGGACACCTGTTCAGGAACATAAACAAACACCGGCTTCAGCACAGTGTCCGGGGTTCCAACCGGACTGGAGGCTGCCATCTTGGTAGTGTGTGCAGCCCAGGCAAGCCAGACAGCAACCAAATAAAAAGCGAAGACAGCCCTCTGGGCCGCGGCAGGGCTGACGGGTACAGCCTCCGGCACAGGAACAGTCTCTGCATCGACAGATGTGACGTGGACAGTCTCTGGATCGGCAGACGTGACGTGAACAGTCTTTGGATCGGCAGACATGACGTGAACAGTCTCTGGATCGGCAGACGTGACGTGAACAGTCTCTGGATCGGCAGACGTGACGTGAACAGTCTCTGGATCGGCAGACGTGACGTGAACAGTCTCTGGATCGGCAGACGTGACTTGAACAGTCTCTGGATCGGCAGACGTGACTTGAACAGTCTCTGAATCAGCAGACTTGCTGTGTCTCTTCCACGCATGCAATACCGCCACTGCGTAAAAGAGAAAGACAGCCCTCCTGGCCGTGGCAGGACTGATGGTGGGCAGCTCCGAGACAATCCTCTTGTCCGAAGACACAGGCTCGGCGCGGCCATCTTGTCCGAAGACACAGGCTCGGCAGACGTGACGTGAACAGGCTCGGCGGCAACCATCTTGTCCGCAGACACTGGATCGGGCTCGGCAGTGGCCATCCTGTCCGAAGACACAGGCTCGGCAGACGTGACGTGAACAGGCTCGGCGGCAACCATCTTGTCCGCAGACACTGGATCCGGCTCGGCAGTGGCCATCCTGTCCGAAGACACAGGCTCAGCGGCGGCCATCTTGTCCGAAGACACAGGCTCGGCAGACGTGACGTGAACAGGCTCGGCGGCAACCATCTTGTCCGCAGACACTGGATCCGGCTCGGCAGCGGCCATCTTGTCCGAAGACACAAGCTCGACGGCGGCCATCCTGTCCGAAGACACAAGCTCGGTAGACGTGCGTCTCTTACCCCCTCTCTGTCTGCGACGGTGAGACAGTGGCTCCAATTCGTCCCTCACCATCCCAGAGTCGAAGGGGGGCCATGGTGGAGAGTGGTGTTGGACTCCCTCTCGACCACCAACTCCTCTGCAACCTCCCCGGGTCCCACGAAAAATTACTAGACGGGTTCCCTCAAACATATCTCTCCTCTCCCGCTCGGTGACTGGGGAGGAGAAGTTGGAACACATACCGCTGGATCTGTCTGTGACGGAGTCTTTCTGTCACGGTCCACACCAGGAAACACAGGAGAAGATCCAATTGCAGAAAGTATGTTTAATTAGGGAAATCCGTTACTCAAAATCCAGTCCAGGCAATAGTCAATATCATAATCCATCCAAAACAAGAACATAAACAGGAACAAAGAAGAAACAGAAGTGGCGTGATAAATACAAGGACTCCGTGACACATACTAAAACAGACAGGGTTATATACACGGAAATGACAATGCTAATGGGGAACAGGCTGAGTGCAGTGATCAGTGATAAGGGACAGCTGAGTGCAATGAAAAGACAAGGATCATGGGGGATGTAGTTCAAGAGTGTGATGGACACCGTGGGGAAGGAGGACATCTAGTGGTGACCCAAGGAACATAGACCAGACACTGTGACAGGTACAACAATACTACGCATGTTCTAAAGAGAGAAACCCGTAATTTAGAGTGTAAATGGAAACAAACTAATTTAGAGGTCTTTAGAATCACATGGAAAGACAGTATGTCACGTTATAAAAAGGCCCTAAAAGCAGCCAGGGCTGAGCACCTCCGCAAACTAATAGAAAACAACCAAAACAATCCTAGGTTTTTATTTAACACCGTGGCTAGACTAACAAATAAACAGATGTCACCTGAACAAAATATCCCGTTACAGTTTAGTAGTAATGATTTCATGAACTTCTTCACTGAGAAAATAGAAAGCATCAGAACCACAAGACCGCATCATAGCACTGAAACTGCGCTCGTTAAAATCACAAATGATTTCAAACTCGCTCTCCCAGTTTAAAACTAGATTAAAGACGCATCTCTTCAGCCAGGCATTCATATAATACTTTTAATCCTACAGTTAAATCCGACCTCTAGTCTAGTTTATAAACGCCAGAGGAGAACTGGCCCCCGACTGAGCCTGGGTTCTCCCAAGGTTTTTTTTTCTCCATTAGGTCACCTGATGGAGTTTTTCGGTTCCTTGCCACTGTTGCCTTTGGCTTGCTCAGTTGGGGATATTTGGGGATATTTAATTTAATTAATCAATCAACGATACTATTGATCAGCATTACCAAACGTGGACGTTTTCCACTAGAAACAAACATTGATGTATTATTTTAATTTAATACTGTGAAGCTGCTTTGATACAATCTGTATTGTGAAAAGCGCTATATAAATAAACTTGACTTGACTTGACTTGACACACACACACACACACACACACACACACACACACACACACACACACACACACACACACACACACACACACACACACACACACACACACACACACACACACACACACACACACACACACACTCATCATCTCACAGAAGGAGGAGCTCAGCTGTCCTTATGAAGTGAGTTTGGAGGAAAAGCGTGTTATTAATGTTGTCTTTTGTTGGACAAGAGGTTCATAAACGCTTCTCATGTCTGGAAAGATGTTTGACGCGTGTTGCTTTTTCAAATGCACGTTATAAGCGACTCAAACTCGCAGTGCTTTCAGAGTGAGCAGAGTTTACTGAGCCGTACGGCACTGACAAGCTGCGCATTACAAATAATCACAGCCTTGGCCATTTCAGAATCGAGATAGGTCACACCGGTTTAATAGCGATTACATGGAAATTGCGACTAATCGTGCAGCCATATACTCCAGGCGTGACGCCGTTAATGTTGGTTTGTGTGTGTGTGTGTGTGTGTGTGTGTGTGTGTGTGTGTGAAGGTCACGAAGGACGGATCGGGATGGCAGCGCTCAAACTGACGGAGGGAATGGAGTTTGATCGTGACGCGATGTTCACACACGTCTGCCGGTTCCTGCCCTCTTACGCTCAACCTCGTTTCATACGCATTCAGGTACAACTATAGCACTGCATTTCATTTAAGGGCTCCTATAATGCCCTTTCCACAAGATGTAATATAAGTCTCTGATGTCCCCAGAGTGTGTGTGTGAAGTTTTATTTCAAAACACCCCCCAGATATTTTTATAGCATGTAAAAATTGTCACTTTTTGAGGGTGAGAAAAAACGTGCCGTTTTTGTGTGTCCCTTTAAATGCAAATGAGCTGCTGCTCCCGGCACAGGGGGCGGAGCTTCAAGAACTTGTGTGTGTGCGTGTTAGCAGCTCCGATTACCTCACACATACATTTCACAAACTTTTAGCCTCCTAACCGGAGTCAGACAAAGATGGAGAGACTCAAGAAGTGACAACATGTAGAAGCAACAGGACATTTGATTAATTTATGTATCTGATGTGTAGTTATCTTCTAGTCATTGATTAGCATATTCTGTCATGATAACCTATAAATCGCGTTCCCGGGGGCGGAGTTTATGTAAATTTTAGGGTTCATGATGTCACAAACCCGGGAGGAATGTGGTGTAGTCTCTACCAGCCGTTTGTTGTAGTTCTTAAAAAGTGATTTCTGTAAATATCTCCCTTTGCTTTGAACTTTGAGCATTGTAACTTTGCAGATGTTGTTTATGCTCAAACAGCAACATTACACACTAACTAAAGTTAGAGAAGTCAAATCATAATCAACCAGCCCTTTAAATCATTGGGTATTTCTGAATAAAGTGGTTGTTGTTTCCAGAGCTCGATAGACGTGACCGGCACCTTCAAGCAGCTGAAGCTCGGGCTGGTGGAGGCCGGGTTCGATCCCAGCACGACCTCGGACTCGATGTTCTTCATGTGTGAGCGAGAGAGGTCGTACGTCGTGCTGAGCCCGGACATCTACCAGCAGATCATATCTCACCGCATCAAACTCTGATCTCATCAAACTCTAATCTCTGAGTTCATATCTCACCGCATTAAACTCTGATCTCTGACAGATTGTTTGGGTCAACATTCTAACATCCTAGCGAGCAATAGCCACATTTCCCCATCAAAGTAACGCATTACTTTTTCAAATAAGTAACGCAAGTAACTGTGTTTACACATTTATTGACTCTTGTCCTCATGTTGAGACGAATCGAAGTGCAGAAGCATTGTGTGTGTGTGTGTGTGTGTGAGTGTGTGTGAGTGAGTGTGCTGTGTGTAAACATGATGGTTATTGTTAAACTAGACTAAATGTGTTTATTTACTCGTCTCACTTGCACAAAAAAGATTCAGTATTCCTCAAAATAAAAAATAAATAAAAAATCTGTCAAATGCAAAATCAGACTATGCAAACCACCAATAACTGAATATGTTAAATAAAACAAATAGTTTTTGTGCATTTAATCTCACTTTAATGACAATTGCACTTGCTTCTGTCCTTCGATTTTTCAGTTAAACCATAAGCAAAATGACTATAGATTTTTGTTTGTTTTTATTGGTAAAAGTCGGCCTAAATGTGTTAAAAGTTTCTCTCCTGCATCCTATTCTTCCGTTATCCAGAACAACGCGTGAATCTGCATTTCCTTCAATATTATTTCACTTTTGGTGTGAAAGGGTTCTGGAACGTAACGCATTGCTTTTCTAAAACAGTAACTAAATAACGCAAGTAGTTACTTTTTAAGGGAGTAACACAATGTTGTAATGCATACTTTTCAAAGTAACTTTCCCCAACACTGTTGGTTACATGTCAATTTTGCAAAATTAACTTGCAACACATATGATATTCCATCATGTAAGCTAAACAGTGATTACAAGGTGTTTGGTTTCATTTCTTTGGTTAGACGTCTATAAAGTTTTCACTGACAGCCCAAACCTTTGCTGTGTTTGGACGACCATTAGACGTCTTTTTAAACGCAATATTGCTTGCTGGGATTGTATTGAAGAACTGATGAAACGCCGACACAGGTGAGAAACATGAATATGATTACAGACTTCTTAATGATCAACAGAGATGATGAGCTGCTTTTTAAATCACAGTCAGAGCTCTTTGCGTTACGGCCTTTAGTTTATCAATGTCTGTTTTTTAAGACTTGATCAGTATTTTGTTCTTGTGTGTATTTGTGTTACTGAGATGTTATAAAACTTGTCAAAAACATGATCACATGCAGTCTATGAAATCCATGTAATAAATATTATAGTTAATGTAACCTTATTGAGCCAGTATTGTACATAAAGGAAAACACAACTTGTTGACATGATGCAAATCTGTGATATACAGGCAGATAAACTGAACATTTATATCAAGCAGGGTCACGAAATGAACTGAATGTCTGTGTAACGTTATGAACAATCACTGTGAGTGAGTAAAATAGTTATACAGCACATGCGTATTCACAAAATATTCTGTTTCATAAATCAAAGTTGAGAGCACTCAATTCCATGGAGACTTTAAACACACATTCTGTGTTTGCGGTGTCTGTGATCAATGAATACCACATGACATGTTTCCAAAAGAGTTATGACAATATTCGAAAGAAAAAGTGATTGTGGGAAAGTGATTGGCAGCTGTCAGTCACCGCCTTTCGCACTGATTGGTCAATCAAACATACTTTAGACCCATAAACCGCGAAACTCACTCCAATGATCACATGATCAACATGGTTTATTCGGTTCTCCTCGGTTTGGTTGTTTCTTGTTTACTTCTTCTGTACTTTCGTTTCCCATATTTCATTCAGCATATTATTTTCGTACTGAAGACCTGTACTGTGGTGAAGCTGCTGGGTAGAACTCTGTGTTACTCTGCGATCTATCATGAAGTGAAGTGAAGTTAGTTCAGGATAATGAATGACATTCAGGGTATCAGGATTGAGTTCAGCTCACTGAGAGTGAATGTTGAATAGAAATGACAGGATGAATTCACTGAATTGCACCACTTCATCCACCAAATCTTCCACCAATTCATGGAATATACTGAAAATAAAATATCTAATATAAAATATAAATTATGTCTGCCTGTAAGGCCTATATAACCATCAATCCTTAAAACCATTTTTCCAAGTTTTATAATTATAATTACTGACATATGTATTTATTTTGAAATTGAATTGATTTTAATGCAATGCTGCATCCTCTTTGCTCCCTCAATTTAACATCAGAGTTTAAAGGTTCTGTATGTAACTTTTTCACTCTACTAAAGCATAAAAATACTATAATATGTTTGCAGATATTGAGGAATCATGCTGAGTTCACACACTCGTCTCTCTGGAAGACACTTCTACTGCCCGTTATTTTACTCTGAAATGTGCGTTTCCGTGTTGCAATGTGTGTTTTTGTTTTGCTCTGTGAAACTGCACGTTGCCAATTTACCAATTTTCATTGTCCATTGCGCTTGTTCCTGTTGTGTGTGCTTAACCCGCGTGAGCGTCGAGTCTAAGGAGGTGGTGCGGGAGAAACAACGATCTCTGATATTTTTTATTTGGACTGCAGTACAAAATGCTGCAAGAAACTGAAGTTTCTTCCAGCGTGCAATGAATCATGGGATAGGCTCGGCTGTGAAGGATCCACTCGTTCTATCCTTTATGGCTCGGGAAACAAAGGAGCCTCTGAATTGGGACACAGCCGAAGCCTGTGTTAAAGGGTTAATTCACCTAAAAATATAAGTAGTCATTTACTGGCTTTCATGTCGTTCCAAACCCATGTGACTGTCGATCCAAACACACGTGACTGTCACTCCAAACCCATGTGACTGTCGTTAACTGTTGTTCCAAACCCATGTGACTTTCACTCCAAATCCATGTGACTGTCGTTCCAAACACACGTGACTGTCACTCCAAACCCATGTGACTGTCATTCCAAACCCACGTAACTGTTGTTCCAAACCCACGTGACTGTCACTCCAAACCCATGTGACTGTCGTTAACTGTTGTTCCAAACCCATGTGACTTTCACTCCAAACCCATGTGACTGTCGTTCCAAACACACGTGACTGTCACTCCAAACCCATGTGACTGTCATTCCAAACCCACGTAACTGTCGTTCCAAACCCACGTAACTGTTGTTCCAAACCCACGTGACTGTCACTCCAAACCCACGTAACTGTCGTTCCAAACCCACGTAACTGTTGTTCCAAACCCACGTGACTGTCACTCCAAACCCATGTGACTGTCGTTAACTGTTGTTCCAAACCCATGTGACTTTCACTCCAAACCCATGTGACTGTCATTCCAAACCCACGTAACTGTCGTTCCAAACCCACGTAACTGTTGTTCCAAACCCACGTGACTGTCACTCCAAACCCACGTAACTGTCGTTCCAAACCCACGTAACTGTTGTTCCAAACCCACGTGACTGTTGTTCCAAACCCACGTGACTGTCACTCCAAACCCATGTGACTGTCGTTAACTGTTGTTCCAAACCCATGTGACTTTCACTCCAAACCCATGTGACTGTCGTTCCAAACCCACGTGACTGTCACTCCAGACCCATGTGACTGTCGTGACTGTCGTTAACTGTTGTTCCAAACCCATGTGACTTTCACTCCAAACCCATGTGACTGTTGTTCCAAACACACGTGACAGTCACTCCAAACCCATGTGACTGTCATTCCAAACCCACGTAACTGTCGTTCCAAACCCACGTAACTGTTGTTCCAAACCCACGTGACTGTCACTCCAAACCCACGTAACTGTCGTTCCAAACCCACGTAACTGTTGTTCCAAACCCACGTGACTGTCACTCCAAACCCATGTGACTGTCGTGACTGTCGTTAACTGTTGTTCCAAACCCATGTGACTTTCACTCCAAACCCATGTGACTGTCGTTCCAAACACACGTGACTGTCACTCCAAACCCATGTGACTGTCATTCCAAACCCACGTAACTGTCGTTCCAAACCCACGTGACTGTCACTCCAAACCCATGTGACTGTCGTGACTGTCGTTAACTGTTGTTCCAAACCCATGTGACTTTCACTCCAAACCCATGTGACTGTTGTTCCAAACACACGTGACAGTCACTCCAAACCCATGTGACTGTCATTCCAAACCCACGTAACTGTCGTTCCAAACCCACGTGACTGTCACTCCAAACCCATGTGACTGTTGTGACTGTCGTTAACTGTTGTTCCAAACCCATGTGACTTTCACTCCAAACCCATGTGACTGTTGTGACTGTCGTTAACTGTTGTTCCAAACCCATGTGACTTTCACTCCAAACCCATGTGACTGTCGTTCCAAACACATGTGACTGTCACTCCAAACCCATGTGACTGTTGTGACTGTCGTTAACTGTTGTTCCAAACCCATGTGACTTTCATTCCAAACCCATGTGACTGTCGTTCCAAACACATGTGACTGTCACTCCAAACCCATGTGACTGTTGTGACTGTCGTTAACTGTTGTTCCAAACCCATGTGACTTTCACTCCAAACCCATGTGACTGTCGTTCCAAACACATGTGACTGTCACTCCAAACCCATGTGACTGTTGTGACTGTCGTTAACTGTTGTTCCAAACCCATGTGACTTTCACTCCAAACTCACGTGACTGTCACTCCAAACCCATGTGACTGTCGTGACTGTCGTTAACTGTTGTTCCAAACCCATGTGACTGTCGTTCCAAACCCACGTGACTGTCACTCCAAACCCATGTGACTGTCGTGACTGTCGTTAACTGTTGTTCCAAACCCATGTGACTTTCACTCCAAACCCATGTGACTGTCGTTCCAAACACACGTGACTGTCACTCCAAACCCATGTGACTGTTGTGACTGTCGTTAACTGTTGTTCCAAACCCATGTGACTGTCACTCCAAACCCATGTGACTGTCGTGACTGTCGTTAACTGTTGTTCCAAACCCATGTGACTGTCGTTCCAAACACATGTGACTGTCACTCCAAACCCACGTGACTGTCACTCCAAACCCATGTGACTGTCGTGACTGTCGGTAACTGTTGTTCCAAACCCATGTGACATTC
>NC_138228.1:397229-402229 GCF_964197995.2 Scardinius erythrophthalmus
CTGGTTCAGGTGCAACAAAAGTCCTAGAGTCTATGACCCCTCTGATGAACACTACATTTTTTACAAAAATGAGTTTCGGGTCAAAATGACCTTTTGAATGTTCTCTGAATGTTCTGAAACAAGTAGCATTTTGCTTCTCCAGTAAATGTGTCCTGATTTAGGAATGTTTGGATATTTGTGCGAGTGAGAACATGATAAAAAGTCTGAGAAATGCATCAAAATAAAGTGAGAAAAAAAATCTGCATGGGGAATAAATAAATACTATAAATAGATAAAATAAATATTTAACTTAAAGGTGCTCTAAGCGATGTCATGCGTTTTTTAGGCCAAGATTTTCTTTTGTCACATCCAGCAAACATCTCCTCACCATCCGCTCGCTGCCTGTATCCTGAACACACAGTAGAGAAGCGGTCTCTGTAGACAGCCCAGGCTCCACAAACAGCAACAAAAACAAACTGGCCCAGCCTGGACCATGAAACATAACAAACAGAGTTCCAGCCAATCACCAACGAGAATGATGTGGCCGGCAGAAGGGCTTCCACTCCGACATTCAGGAGGCTCTGTTTCTGCTGGACAGGCGGGAAATCCAGTTTGTTTTTTCTAAAGCCACGGAAGGGAGGGGGAGGGGATGGGATGAGGAGGAGGGAGGGTCGAGCTAGCCTCTGTTTTGTTTGACAATACTTCGAACGTCAACAAGAAGTGATGTCACCCAGCATCGCTTAGAGCACCTTAAAAAAAAAAAAAAAAAAAAAAAGCTTTTTTATAAGACACCTGATCTATAATCAATAAGCGCCCTGAATATCAAGTTACTGTCATGATTTCCTGTTTTAGATTATATCTGCTGTGTTTCTCTCACTCGTAGGCAGAAGACGACCAGGCCGAGGTGCCGCTGCGCTGGGATCTGGAAGTTTGTGTCGTTTCGGACCAGAGACTCGAACAGCTTCGCCATCTCCACGCTCTGACATAACAGGAAACACATCATCACTGACATTTCATGAGCATTTCTAGCTTTAGCCTGATTGTAAATTGTAAACTGAAATGAGTGTTCAGTCATTAAGTGTGTAAGTGTTCCACCGGATGAGGGTTTGTGAAGTGTGTGTGAGCGTGATGATGCGCCGTCTCACGTGTCGTATGTGTTCCTGCAGGTTCTTCAGACCGAAGCAGCGCATCACGAACCACAGCTTCAGGGAGCGGAAGCGCCGGCTCAGAGAGATCTGCCAGTGCTGAACACACGGATAAACACGGGTAAACACACGGGTAAACACACGGATAAACACACGGATAAACACACGGGTAAACACACGGATAAACACGGTAAACACACGGGTAAACACACGGATAAACACACGGGTAAACACACGGATAAACACGGGTAAACACACGGGTAAACACACGGATAACCACACGGATAAACACACGGGTAAACACACGGATAAACACGGGTAAACACACGGGTAAACACACGGATAAACACACGGGTAAACACACGGATAAACACGGGTAAACACACGGGTAAACACACGGATAAACACACGGATAAACACGGGTAAACACATGGATAAACACACGGATAAACACACGGATAAACACACAGATAAACACACATAAACACGGGTAAACACGGATAAACACACGGATAAACATACGGATAAAGACACGGGTAAACACACGGATAAACACACGGATAAACACACAGATAAACACGGGTAAACACACGGATAAACACACGGGTAAATACACGGAAAAACACACGGGTAAACACGGGTAAACACACGGATAAACACACGGATAAACACACAGATAAACACAGATAAACACGGGTAAACACACGGATAAACACACGGGTAAACACACGGAAAAACACACGGGTAAACACACGGATAAACACACGGATAAACACACACGGGTAAACACACGGATAAACACACAGATGAACACACGGATGAACACACGGGTAAACACACGGGTAAACACGGGTAAACACACGGATAAACACACGGATAAACATACGGATAAAGACACGGGTAAACACACGGATAAACACATGGATAAACACACAGATAAACACAGATAAACACGGGTAAACACACGGATAAACATACGGGTAAACACACGGAAAAACACATGGGTAAACACACGGAAAAACACACGGTTAAACACGGGTAAACACACGGATAAACACACGGATAAACACACAGATAAACACAGATAAACACGGGTAAACACACGGATAAACACACGGGTAAACACACGGAAAAACACACGGGTAAACACATGGATAAACACACGGATAAACACACATGGGTAAACACACGGATAAACACACAGATGAACACACGGATGAACACACGGATGAACACACGGGTAAACACACGGGTAAACACACGGGTAAACACACAGGTAAACACACGGGTAAACACACGGATAAACACACACGGGTAAACACACGGATAAACACACAGATGAACACACGGATGAACACACGGGTAAACACACGGATAAACACACAGGTAAACACACGGGTAAAGACGGATAAACACACACGGGTAAACACACGGATGAACACACGGATGAACACACGGGTAAACACGGGTAAACACACGGATAAACACACAGATAAACACATGGATAAACACACGGGTAAACACACGGATAAACACACGGATAAACACACGGGTAAACACACGGATAAACACACGGGTAAACACACGGGTAAACACACGGATAAACACACGGATAAACACACGGATAAACACGGGTAAACACACGGATAAACACACGGGTAAACACACGGATAAACACACGGGTAAACACACGGATAAACACACAGGTAAACACACGGGTAAACACACGGGTAAACACACGGATAAACACACGGGTAAACACACGGATAAACACACGTGTAAACACACGGGTAAACACACGGATAAACACACAGGTAAACACACGGGTAAACACACGGGTAAACACACGGATAAACACACGGGTAAACACACGGATAAACACACGTGTAAACACACGGGTAAACACACGGATAAACACACAGGTAAACACACGGGTAAACACGGATAAACACACACGGGTAAACACACGGTTGAACACACGGGTAAACACGGGTAAACACACGGATAAACACACAGATAAACACGGGTAAACACACGGGTAAACACACGGATAAACACACGGGTAAACACACGGATAAACACACGGGTAAACACGGATAAACACACGGATGAACACACGGGTAAACACACGGATGAACACACGGATGAACACACGGGTGTGTGTGTTGCGAGCGCACCATGAAGTCAGTGGCGTCGGAGTTGTCGTGTCGAAGGTAAAGCGGGTCGACAGTGAACGTCTGCTGAAGTTTCATCTTATTCTTCACCCTGCGTTTCAAACACAGTCTTCACAAACACAGTCTTCACAACATTCATTAATGCTTTTATTACAGACACATTAAACTGATTTAAAGTGACACTAAAGACATTTATAATGTTCTATTTCAAATAAATGCTGCTCTTTTTAACTTTCTGTTCATCAAAGAATCCTGAAAAACAAAAACTATAAGACAGTTTCCACAAAATGCTTTCAACGTTGATAATAATCATAAATGTTTCTTGAGCATCAAATCATCATATTAGAATGATTTCTGAAGGATCATGTGACACTGAAGACTGGAGTAATGATGCTGAAAATTCAGCTTTGATCACAGGAATAAATTACACTTTACTACAGTGGGGAGAACAAGTATTTGATACACTGCTGATTTTGCAGGTTTTCCCACTTACAAAGCATGTAGAGGTCTGTAATTTTTATCATATGTACTCTTCACCTGTGAGAGACGGAATCTTAAACAAAAATCCAGAAGATCACATTGTATGATTTTTAAGTAATTAATTTGCATTTTATTGCATGACATAAGTATTTGATACATCAGAAAAGCAGAACTTATTATTTGGTACAGAAACCTTTGTTTGCAATTGCAGAGATCATACGTTTCCTGTAGTTCTTGCCCAGGTTTGCACACACTGCAGGGATTTTGGCCCACTCCTCCATACAGACCTTCTGCAGATCCTTCAGGTTTCGGGGCTGTCGCTGGGCAATACGGACTTTCAGCTCCTCCAAAGATTTTCTATTGGGTTCAGGTCTGGAGACTGGCTAGGCCACTCCAGGACCTTGAGATGCTTCTTACGGAGCCACTCCTTAGTTGCCCTGGCTGTGTGTTTCGGGTCATTGTCATGTTGGAAGACCCAGCCACGACCCATCTTCAATGCTCTTACTGAGGGAAGGAGGTTGTTGGCCAAGATCTGGCGATACATGGCCCCATCCATCCTCCCCTCAATACGGTGCAGTCGGCCTGTACCCTTTGCAGAAAAGCATCCCTAAAGAATGATGTTTCCACCTCCATGCTTCACGGTTGGGATGGTGTTCTTGGGGTTGTACTCATCCTTCTTCTCCCTCCAAACACGGAGAGTGGAGTTTAGACCAAAAAGCTCTATTTTTGTCTCATCAGACCACATGACCTTTTCCCATTCCTCCTCTGGATCATCCAGATGGTCATTGACAAACTTCAGACGGGCCTGGACATGCGCTGGCTTGAGCAGGGGGACCTTGCGTGCGCTGCAGGATTTTAATCCATGACGGCGTAGTGTGTTACTAATGGTTCTCTTTGAGACTGTGGTCCCAGCTCTCTTCAGATCATTGAGCAGGTCCTGCCGTGCAGTTCTGGGCTGATCCCTCACCTTCCTCATGATCATTGATGCCCCACGAGATGAGATCTTGCATGGTGCCCCAGACCGAGGGAGATTGACCGTCATCTTGAACTTCTTCCATTTTCTAATAATTGCGCCAACAGTTGTTGCCTTCTCACCAAGCTGCGTGCCTATTGTCCTGTAGCCCATCCCAGCCTTGTGCAGGTCTACAGTTTTATCCCTGATGTCCTTACACAGCTCTCTGGTCTTGGCCATTGTGGAGAGGTTGGAGTCTGTTTGATTGAG
>NC_138228.1:407229-417229 GCF_964197995.2 Scardinius erythrophthalmus
GCATCCCAGGCTTTACACCACTGCATCCCAGGCTTTACACCACTGCATCCCACGCTTTACACCACTGCATCCCAGGCTTTACACCACTGCACCCCAGGCTTTACACCACTGCATCTCACACTTTACACCACTGCATCCCACACTTTACACCACTGCATCCCACGCTTTACACCACTGCATCTCACGCTTTACACCACTGCATCCCACACTTTACACCACTGCATCCCACGCTTTACACCACTGCATCCCACGCTTTACACCACTGCATCCCAGGCTTTACACCACTGCACCCCAGGCTTTACACCACTGCATCCCAGGCTTTACACCACTGCATCTCACGCTTTACACCACTGCATCCCACGCTTTACACCACTGCATCTCACGCTTTACCCCACTGCATCTCACGCTTTACACCACTGCATCTCACGCTTTACCCCACTGCATCTCACGCTTTACACCACTGCATCCCACTCTTTACACCACTGCAACCCACGCTTTACACCACTGCATCTCACGCTTTACACCACTGCATCTCACGCTTTACACCACTGCATCTCACGCTTTACACCACTGCATCCCACGCTTTACACCACTGCATCCCACGCTTTACCCCACTGCATCCCACACTTTACACCACTGCAACCTACGCTTTACACCACTGCATCTCACGCTTTACACCACTGCATCTCACGCTTTACACCACTACATCTCACGCTTTACACCACTGCATCTCACACTTTACACCACTGCATCTCACGCTTTACACCACTGCACCCCACACTTTACCCCACTGCATCTCACGCTTTACCCCACTGCATTCCACGCTTTACACCACTGCATCTCACACTTTACACCACTGCATCTCACGCTTTACACCACTGCACCCCACACTTTACCCCACTGCATCTCACGCTTTACACCACTGCATCCCAGGCTTTACACCACTGCATCCCACACTTTACACCACTGCAACCCACGCTTTACACCACTGCATCTCACGCTTTACACCACTGCATCTCACGCTTTACACCACTGCATCTCACGCTTTACACCACTGCACCCCACGCTTTACCCCACTGCATCTCACGCTTTACACCACTGCATCCCAGGCTTTACACCACTGCATCCCACTCTTTACACCACTGCAACCCACGCTTTACACCACTGCATCTCACGCTTTACACCACTGCATCTCACGCTTTACACCACTGCATCTCACGCTTTACACCACTGCATCCCACGCTTTACACCACTGCATCCCACGCTTTACCCCACTGCATCCCACACTTTACACCACTGCAACCTACGCTTTACACCACTGCATCTCACGCTTTACACCACTGCATCTCACGCTTTACACCACTACATCTCACGCTTTACACCACTGCATCTCACACTTTACACCACTGCATCTCACGCTTTACACCACTGCACCCCACACTTTACCCCACTGCATCTCACGCTTTACCCCACTGCATTCCACGCTTTACACCACTGCATCTCACACTTTACACCACTGCATCTCACGCTTTACACCACTGCACCCCACACTTTACCCCACTGCATCCCACGCTTTACACCACTGCATCCCAGGCTTTACACCACTGCATCCCACACTTTACACCATTGCATCCCACGCTTTACACCACTGCATCCCACACTTTACACCATTGCATCCCACGCTTTACACCACTGCATCCCACACTTTACACCACTGCATCCCACGCTTTACCCCACTGCATCTCACGCTTTACCCCGATGCATCCCAGGCTTTACCCCACTGCATCCCAGGCTTTACCCCACTGCATCCCACACTTTACACCACTGCACCCCATCACTGCATCCCACACTTTACACCACTGCATCCCAGGCTTTACACCACTGCATCTCACACTTTACCCCACTGCATCTCACGCTTTACCCCACTGCATCTCACACTTTACACCACTGCATCTCACACTTTACCCCACTGCATCTCACACTTTACACCACTGCATCTCACACTTTAACCCACTGCATCTCACGCTGTACCCCTCTGCATCTCACACTTTACACCACTGCACCCCACCACTGCATCCCAGGCTTTACACCACTGCATCTCACACTTTACCCCACTGCATCTCACGCTTTACCCCACTGCATCTCACACTTTACCCCACTGCATCTCACACTTTACACCACTGCACCCCACCACTGCATCCCAGGCTTTACACCACTGCATCTCACACTTTACCCCACTGCATCTCACACTTTACCCCACTGCATCTCACACTTTACCCCACTGCATCTCACACTTTACCCCACTGCATCTCACACTTTACCCCACTGCATCTCACACTTTACCCCACTGCATCCCACACTTTACACCACTGCACCCCATCACTGCATCCCACACTTTACACCACTGCATCCCAGGCTTTACCCCACTGCATCCCACACTTCTTTCCACTCAGTGAAAAAAACAAAAACAAAAAAAAAAACATTTATTAATCATCGCTGCTGTTCACCGTAAAGAAAGTCTGGCTGCTGCGTGCAACGTGCATCATGGAGAGGGGCGGGGCAGACCTGATGCCGCTGCGTGCACGCCTTTAGCCTGGAGAGAAGAAGATGGAGTTGGTGAAAAGTAAACTTGCCGCAGGTGAATTCACCGTCGCTACTACAGCCTATTTATATATTTAAAGTTTATTGTTTCAGTTGTTTGTATTGATAAAAGGCATGAACATTAAAGGTTGATTTGAATTCCCGTCTGCTGGTCATGATAATACGTGTATGAGAAAAATAATAATCTGACGCGGCGTCGGGCCGCGGGCCGGGTTCGGGCAGATAATTCATGTTGATGTGTCGGGTTACATCGGGTCCGGGCTTTAAAAGCCACGGGCCGGGTCGGGTCGGGTTGTAATTTTCAGGCCTGTTGAGAACTCTACCTCTGCATCCCACGCTTTACGCCACTGCATCCCACAATTTATGTCACTGCATCCCAAGCTTTACATCTCTGCATCCCACGCTTTAATATCATTAGGAAAGTATATGGATGTCTTAACACTCTGTACAGATCAACTAATTGTTTTTCGACTCAAGTCAGGAAAAAAATTATTTCTCAACTGGTAATACCAATTATTGATTATGCAGACATAGTTTACACTAATACCTTTGAGTCCAATCTTAAACCCCTTAATGTTGTATTCAATTCTCTTTGCAGATTTATATTGAACTGTCCATTTAAAACTCATCATTGTTTTATGTATGATTCACTACACTGGTTGCAACCGAAACCACGTAGGGATTACCACTGGATTCTGTTTATTTTTAAATGTGTTCATTCCAATTGTCCTGCATACCTTAAACAGCACTTAATACCCTATTGCTCAACATACTCACTTAGACACCTCCAATGTCCAAAATTTTTTTTGGTACCAAGGTTACTTTCTGTAGCTGGTAGGAGAGCATTCCAATATAAAGCCCCTCATGACTGGAATAACCTTCCTCTTTTTTTAAGGTCTATTTCTACATTTGGGTTATTCAAATCGTCACTTTATTCTTTTCTTAAAACTACATGTTCTTGTAATTAGGGACACCAATGGTATTACATATAATTGGTTCATGTAAAAAACATTTAGTAATATGTGTACAATTATGACTTTCTTTGTTATTTTCTTTATCTTGATTTTCTTTTACATTTCCATGTGAGATGTGACGTTATCCTGTATGTTACATTTTGTCATAAGGCATATTGATAATCGATTTATTATTAATTTTTTTTTTACATTTTTTATTTATGTATTCGGTTGATTATTTGTGAATATACTTTAATATGTGTGCTATGTTAATTATGGGTGCAAGGTCAGGTGAGCGAGGTATTGTTTTGTATATATGTTTGTATCTGTGTTTTTTTGTATATGTACTGTGTGATTAACTTTTGTGTCTGTACATATGCGCAGGACCCCGTTGAAAATGAGATGATACATCTCAAGGGGTTATCCTGAAATAAATTCAAATTCTATTGTATGCTTTACCCCACTGCATCCCACTGCATCCCACGCTTTACCCCACTGCATCTCACACTTTACCCCACTGCATCCCAAGCTTTACGCCACTGCATGTCACGCTTTACGCCACTGCATCCCACACTTTACACCACTGCGCCACTGCATCCCACACTTTACGCCACTGCATCCCACACTTTACGCCACTGCGCCACTGCATCCCACACTTTACGCCACTGCATCCCACACTTTACGCCACTGCATCCCACACTTTACTCCACTGCATCCCACACTTTACACCACTGCGCCACTGCATCCCACACTTTACGCCACTGCGCCACTGCATCCCACACTTTACACCACTGCATCCCACACTTTACGCCACTGCATCCCACACTTTACTCCACTGCATCCCACACTTTACACCACTGCGCCACTGCATCCCACACTTTACGCCACTGCATCCCACACTTTACGCCACTGCATCCCACGCTTTACGCCACTGCATCTCACGCTTTACCCCACTGCATCCCAGGCTTTACCCCACTGCATCCCACACTTTACACCACTGCATCCCAGGCTTTACACCACTGCATCTCACACTTTACCCCACTGCATCTCATGCTTTACCCCACTGCATCCCAGGCTTTACCCCACTGCACCCCACGCTTTACACCACTGCATCCCACGCTTTACACCACTGCATCCCACACTTTACGCCTCTGCATCCCACACTTTACGCCACTGCATCCCACACTTTACGCCTCTGCATCCCACACTTTACGCCACTGCATCCCACACTTTACGCCACTGCATCCCACACTTTACACCACTGCATCCCACACTTTACACCACTGCATCCCACACTTTACGCCACTGCATCCCACACTTTACGCCACTGCATCCCACACTTTACACCACTGCATCCCACACTTTACGCCACTGCATCCCACACTTTACGCCACTGCATCCCACACTTTACGCCACTGCATCCCACGCTTTACCCCACTGCATTTCACACTTTACGCCACTGCATCCCACACTTTACGCCACTGCATCCCAGGCTTTACCCCACTGCATCCCACACTTTACGCCACTGCATCCCAGGCTTTACCCCACTGCACCCCACACTTTACGCCACTGCATCCCACACTTTACGCCTCTGCATCCCACACTTTACGCCACTGCATCCCACACTTTACGCCACTGCATCCCACACTTTACGCCTCTGCATCCCACGCTTTACGCCACTGCATCCCACACTTTACGCCACTGCATCCCACACTTTACGCCACTGCATCCCACGCTTTACGCCTCTGCATCCCACACTTTACGCCACTGCATCCCACACTTTACGCCACTGCATCCCACGCTTTACGCCTCTGCATCCCACACTTTACGCCACTGCATCCCACACTTTACCCCACTGCATCCCACAAATTATGTCACTGCATCCCTAGCTTTACACCACTGCATCCCACGCTTTTTTTTTATTGCACTTAAAGTGCTTATATAGTTTGTATACACTAGTGCTAGTGTAGACACAGACACACACACACACACACACACACACACACACACACACAGAGGCAGACCCCCGGCATGATGATGTTCTCCATGTCCTGCATGATGCGGCTCCAGTCCTCAGGCTCGTACGGGGCGCTGCTGGGCAGAAGAGGACGCATGAATCCCGGCTGAACATCCGGAACTACCCGCCGCTCACGGATCCGTGTGAGATACTGCTGTATGAAGTCCACCATCTCCTTCCCTACACACACACACACACACACACACACACACACACACACACACAATAGAGGAACATCAACACATTAAAACAAACACGCCCAGCAAGCAATAGCCGTCATTTCACCATCTCTGTTAACTATAGACCTGATATAGTCTGGCTATGAGTAACACACTTCTAGACAAAAAAAAAAAAAAAAAACTTGAATTGGGTACATGTCTTTTTTGCCAAAATAACTTCTGAGATAAATGATATTCCATCATGTAAGCTAAGTCAACAGTGATTACAATGTGATTGGTTTTATTTAATTTCTATGCTATCTGTAGCCCACTTATAGTCAAAACTGATTCATTGTAGTTTTTGGCCAATCAGCGCATGAGATGGTTGATATCCCATCATGTTACCAATGTCAATATCTACAAGTGTAATTTCATGTCAGGGTCAATCTGTAGTCACGA
Source organism: Scardinius erythrophthalmus (assembly GCF_964197995.2). Taxonomy (NCBI): domain Eukaryota; kingdom Metazoa; phylum Chordata; class Actinopteri; order Cypriniformes; family Leuciscidae; genus Scardinius; species Scardinius erythrophthalmus. The sequence goes on from NC_138228.1 coordinate 413,418, forward strand.
TTTAGCAATTAAACAAATATTAGACGGCTATTAGACATCTTTTAAACGCAAAATTGCTTGCTGGGCACTGTGAGCCTGAGGTCACGGCCAATACAAGACTGAACAACATTAGAGAAAAGTATAAAACAATAGATAAAGAGTACCGACACACACATATTACAGCAGAACATCAATATAAAATCAATTTAATACAAGAAAATGAGAAGATAACAATAGCATGCAAACAATTTAAAGTGATAAAAAGTCCTCAATGTCAAATGTTCAGGAAATAACCAGCAGTCCTTCATCTATTGATCAAGAGTTATTAAAGCTAAACTCTATTATAGCTGCAAAACTAATATAAAGCCATTCTTGTATAATTATTAGAGGTTCATTACCTCTCTGCACGTATTCCTGCTCCTGCATCCCGTCGGTCAGAGGAAGATGCGCTGTGTGTGTGTGAGAGCCGCTCCAGCTCTCACACACTCTTATAGCCACTGCCCGCTGACGTAAACCGACACACACACACACACACTCCACAAAGACACCATTGATTCAGGCTGTAGGTGAGTGTCCGTCAAACACAGATCTTTATGAGTACTGAGGAAACATCAATCCATATCTACAATATGTGTGTTTGAACAATCCCAACAACAATATTCCCTCTACAGACTCTTAGATGCTGGAATACTGTAAAAACATTTTATTGTGCATTTATTCAGCATTTTTACACAGCAAAAGTCAGTTTGAGTGAAGCTGAGATCCTCCTCAAAGAAACAAAATCCATCCAGTTTGTCTTTTAAAAATAATAATCTTTCTGACAGAAATACTGCATCACAAACAACAGGCATGTTGAAGCTATAAACACAAGAACGTTTGATTTATGTTGATGATCAGTGAGGAAACTGAATCTTGCGGAGTCTGATGATGAAAGACTTGATCAGACGCGACCTGTAGATGAAACTCAATCCAGAGCATAAAACATTGTCACATTATTACACAATAAAATGTTTTGATTTTTTTTTCCTCGTTATTCAGAGGCCGATGGAGGATATGTGTCAGAATCGAACCCGCGTCGGCCACAGGAGCACCACAGACTCACAACTGAAACAGTGAAATATAGCTGCAAGCGGCGATGAGGGGTCAAGCAGAAAGAGGCACGATGATTATCAGACAAGAGATTTTATGTTTATTTTAGTCAAAATAGCTGAAAAAAACACACAAATACAATCACTTTCAATGTCATTTAATCGTTATGACTTTTGACCAATAGGTGGCGCTGTGACCAAACTGATGTGGGTCAGTGTGAGGACAATAACACACTCAATTTTGACATCATGCTAACAATTTCATTGATGTTGGATGCAATTACAGTTTGGTCTATCAAAAACTTTTAATACGTTTGTGCTGGAATGGTCTGTAGATAATCTGACCAACGGTTTCATTAAAATAGGCAAAACCTTTCGAGTACCTTCAGGCCATGACACACACCGAGTGCTGTAACGATACGCTAATGCCTGCGAAAATTACAGCATTTTACTACAAAATTCAAAAGTAAACTAGTTGATATGCAATAATTGGGTTTCATTCAACTCGGTAAATTGCACTGAATTAAAAGAGACTTTCTGATTTTTGGGGCATATCGTTCAGAAGTTAAAAGCAAAAATATCCATATTTCATTTCTCCTCAGTTCATGCTTGTGATGACATGAACCCTAACCCTAATCCTAACCCTTTTTTTTCGTAAAATTCTAAATGATGGAAAAAGACATCTTGAGTCAAGAATTTAGTTAATATTCATTAGAATAAACATGAACAGTGGCGCTAGAGAGAGTTAATGATGAGACTGTCCTCCATCTGTGTGCCAAATTAAATCATTTCCTGTAAGCAGTTCGATGGGGTCAGGAGCAGAAGAGGGAAGAGTAATGATGAGAACACTGACGGATACAACACACACCTTCAGAGCTCGGCCCCTAATGAACGACACTGATCGGCACAGAAAGCACAGTGTGTGTCCAGTGTGTGTGTGTGTGTGTGTGTGTGTGTGTGTTTCAGGCGTGTTTCTTTCCGCTCTGCTGTGTGTGTGTGTATTGTGTGTGTGTGTGTGTATTGTGTGTGTGTGTGTGTGTGTTATGCGTGTTTCTTCCCGCTCTGCCGTGTGATGGCCGTGTGTGTGTATGTGTGTGTGTGTGTGTGTTTCAGGCGTGTTTCTTTCCGCTCTGCTGTGTGTGTGTGTGTATTGTGTGTGTGTGTGTGTTAGGCGTGTTTCTTCCCGCTCTACCGTGTGATGGCCGTGTGTGTGTGTATGTGTGTGTGTGTGTCTTTCAGGCGTGTTTCTTTCCGCTCTGCTGTGTGTGTGTGTGTATTGTGTGTGTGTGTGTTTTAGGCGTGTTTCTTCCCGCTCTGGCGTGTGATGGCCGTGTGTGTGTGTATGTGTGTGTGTGTTTTAGGCGTGTTTCTTCCCGCTCTGGCGTGTGATGGCCGTGTGTGTGTGTATGTGTGTGTGTGTTTTAGGCGTGTTTCTTCCCGCTCTGGCGTGTGATGGCCGTGTGTGTGTGTATGTGTGTGTGTGTTTTAGGCGTGTTTCTTCCCGCTCTGCCGTGTGATGGCCGTGTGTGTGTGTATGTGTGTGTGTGTTTTAGGCGTGTTTCTTCCCGCTCTGCCGTGTGATGGCCGTGTGTGTGTGTATGTGTGTGTGTGTGTTTAGGCGTGTTTCTTCCCGCTCTGGCGTGTGATGGCCGTGTGTGTGTGTATGTGTGTGTGTGTTTTAGGCGTGTTTCTTCCCGCTCTGGCGTGTGATGGCCGTGTGTGTGTGTATGTGTGTGTGTGTTTTAGGCGTGTTTCTTCCCGCTCTGCCGTGTGATGGCCGTGTGTGTGTGTATGTGTGTGTGTGTTTTAGGCGTGTTTCTTCCCGCTCTGCCGTGTGATGGCCGTGTGTGTGTGTATGTGTGTTTTAGGCGTGTTTCTTCCCGCTCTGGCGTGTGATGGCCTCCAGCTTCTGCCGGTACGCTTCAGCCTCCTGCTCCTTCTTCAGGAACTGCTGCCGGTATTTCTGCGCCTCACGGTTCGCCTCCTCCAGCTGCTTCAGAAGAGACACTTTCTCCTGTCACACACACACAGTCAGACTGTTTACATCTTCATCACTGGATAAAACATGTACATGTTATGTGTCAGATGCTGGTGTGACAGGGATTGTGGGCCGTGTGTGTGTGTCGCACCTGGAAGTCCTCCAGCGAGAGCGTTTGCTGGATCTGAATGTCTTGTGTTTCTATCGTCTGATCCTCGTCTTCTTCTTTCACTCGCTGCCGTTTGACTGACGGTTCGTCGCTGATCACCGTTTCCTCTGCAACCTCTGTGTCCGACACCGTCAACACTGCAGGAACACACACTGAGTGAGCATACATACATAACATAACATACAAACACAGCCGGATCCGGGCCGTATCCAGACCAGATGGAGGACCTGCGCCTAGACACGACCACAACACATGATGTAGTCAGCCGGATCCGGGCCGTATCCAGACCAGATGGAGGACCTGCGCCTAGACACGACCACAACACATGATGTAGTCAGCCGGATCCGGGCCGTATCCAGACCAGATGGAGGACCTGCGCCTAGACACGACCACAACACATGATGTAGTCAGCCGGATCCGGGCCGTATCCAGACCAGATGGAGGACCTGCGCCTAGACACGACCACAACACATGATGTAGTCAGCCGGATCCGGGCCGTATCCAGACCAGATGGTGGACCTGAGCCTAGACACGACCACAACACATGATGTAGTCAGCCGGATCCGGGCCGTATCCAGACCAGATGGTGGACCTGAGC
>NC_138228.1:429661-449661 GCF_964197995.2 Scardinius erythrophthalmus
CACACCAGAGTATCACACACACCACACCAGAGTATCACACACACCACACCAGAGTATCACACACACCACACCAGAGTATCACACACACCACACCAGAGTATCACACACACCACACCAGAGTATCACACACACCACACCAGAGTATCACACACACCACACCAGAGTATCACACACACACACCAGAGTATCACACACACACACCAGAGTATCACACACACCACACCAGAGTATCACACACACCACACCAGAGTATCACACACACCACACCAGAGTATCACACACACCACACCAGAGTATCACACACACCACACCAGAGTATCACACACACCACACCAGAGTATCACACACACCACACCAGAGTATCACACACACCACACCAGAGTATCACACACACCACACCAGAGTATCACACACACCACACCAGAGTATCACACACACCACACCAGAGTATCACACACACCACACCAGAGTATCACACACACCACACCAGAGTATCACACACACCACACCAGAGTATCACACACACACACCAGAGTATCACACACACACACCAGAGTATCACACACACACACCAGAGTATCACACACACACACACCAGAGTATCACACACACACACCAGAGTATCACACACACACACCAGAGTATCACACACACCACACCAGAGTATCACACACACCACACCAGAGTATCACACACACCACACCAGAGTATCACACACACCACACCAGAGTATCACACACACACACCAGACACACCAGAGTATCACACACACACACCAGAGTATCACACACACACCACACCAGAGTATCACACACACCACACCAGAGTATCACACACACCACACCAGAGTATCACACACACACACCAGAGTATCACACACACCACACCAGAGTATCACACACACCACACCAGAGTATCACACACACCACACCAGAGTATCACACACACCACACCAGAGTATCACACACACCACACCAGAGTATCACACACACCACACCAGAGTATCACACACACCACACCAGAGTATCACACACACCACACCAGAGTATCACACACACCACACCAGAGTATCACACACACCACACCAGAGTATCACACACACACACACACCAGAGTATCACACACACACACCAGAGTATCACACACACCACACCAGAGTATCACACACACCACACCAGAGTATCACACACACCACACCAGAGTATCACACACACCACACCAGAGTATCACACACACCACACCAGAGTATCACACACACCACACCAGAGTATCACACACACACACCAGACACACCAGAGTATCACACACACACACCAGAGTATCACACACACCACACCAGAGTATCACACACACCACACCAGAGTATCACACACACCACACCAGAGTATCACACACACACACCAGAGTATCACACACACCACACCAGAGTATCACACACACCACACCAGAGTATCACACACACCACACCAGAGTATCACACACACCACACCAGAGTATCACACACACCACACCAGAGTATCACACACACCACACCAGAGTATCACACACACCACACCAGAGTATCACACACACACACCAGAGTATCACACACACACACCAGAGTATCACACACACCACACCAGAGTATCTCACACACACCACACCAGAGTATCACACACACACCACACCAGAGTATCACACACACACCACACCAGAGTATCACACACACACCACACCAGAGTATCACACACACACCACACCAGAGTATCACACACACACCACACCAGAGTATCACACACACCACACCAGAGTATCACACACACACACCAGAGTATCACACACACACACCAGAGTATCACACACACACACACCAGAGTATCACACACACCACACCAGAGTATCACACACACACACCAGAGTATCACACACACACACCAGAGTATCACACACACCACACCAGAGTATCACACACACCACACCAGAGTATCACACACACCACACCAGAGTATCACACACACCACACCAGAGTATCACACACACACACCACACCAGAGTATCACACACACCACACCAGAGTATCTTACACACCACACCAGAGTATCTTACACACCACACCAGAGTATCACACACACCACACCAGAGTATCACACACACCACACCAGAGTATCACACACACACACCAGAGTATCACACACACCACACCAGAGTATCACACACACCACACCAGAGTATCACACACACCACACCAGAGTATCACACACACCACACCAGAGTATCACACACACCACACCAGAGTATCACACACACCACACCAGAGTATCACACACACACCACACCAGAGTATCACACACACCACACCAGAGTATCACACACACCACACCAGAGTATCACACACACCACACCAGAGTATCACACACACCACACCAGAGTATCACACACACCACACCAGAGTATCACACACACCACACCAGAGTATCACACACACACACACCAGAGTATCACACACACACACACACACACACCAGAGTATCACACACACCACACCAGAGTATCACACACACCACACCAGAGTATCACACACACCACACCAGAGTATCACACACACCACACCAGAGTATCACACACACCACACCAGAGTATCACACACACCACACCAGAGTATCACACACACACACCAGAGTATCACACACACACACCAGAGTATCACACACACCACACCAGAGTATCACACACACCACACCAGAGTATCACACACACCACACCAGAGTATCACACACACCACACCAGAGTATCACACACACCACACCAGAGTATCACACACACCACACCAGAGTATCACACACACACACCAGAGTATCACACACACACACCAGAGTATCACACACACACACCAGAGTATCACACACACCACACCAGAGTATCACACACACCACACCAGAGTATCACACACACCACACCAGAGTATCACACACACCACACCAGAGTATCACACACACCACACCAGAGTATCACACACACCACACCAGAGTATCACACACACCACACCAGAGTATCACACACACCACACCAGAGTATCACACACACCACACCAGAGTATCACACACACCACACCAGAGTATCACACACACCACACCAGAGTATCACACACACACACCAGAGTATCACACACACCACACCAGAGTATCACACACACCACACCAGAGTATCACACACCACACCAGAGTATCACACACCACACCAGAGTATCACACACACACACCAGAGTATCACACACACACACCAGAGTATCACACACACCACACCAGAGTATCACACACACCACACCAGAGTATCACACACTTAGATTTTAGATTCAACTTAAAATAAAAATTAAACATAATGTAATTGAATCCACATTGCACTGAATTGATCTGAATAATGACTGTAGTGCCGATTTGTCCTCAACTTAAATCAAACAAGAAATCAAAATAAAATAAACAAACTCAAAATCAAGCGGCCACTGAGGCACTCAAAGATTGCATCTTACGCAGGGCACAATAAGTCCAATGTCCAAGGCAAGCATATCGTTCCTGCAGTTTATTTCCATTTGAGCAAGCATACAAACAAATGGCGTCTGCAGCCTCTCTTTCCCTGGTAAAAAACCAACAACCTTTCCCAGTGCCTGCCTGTCCTAAGTGTGACCACCAATATATACCATAGACTGTAAAAAACATGGACAAAGCGTCTGTGACGTCACCCATAGACTTTCTGAAGAACGGGTTTGAGGCCGTTTATGGGGGGTATGGGCGGCACCATCTTGGAAAATCTTGGGAAATCCTAACCCCGCCCACCTTCTGGCCAGTCCATATATGGGTAAAGGACGCAAGTCCGGTTATTCTGCAAATGGAACAGCGCGCGTCACTCAGCTCGCTCTGCTACTCCGGTTATCTCTGTATTTATATTTTAGGCAACAATAAAACGAAATATGTTATAAAACACCATACTAACTCTTTTCGTTTTCATTTAAAGAAATCTTAAACATTATAGCCACACAAATGTGGTTCAGCGTATTGATTATATTCACTGCATATAACGTTAGCCTATTTATAACAAAACGAAATATAAAACACAACCCTGCCTCTTTTCGTTTAAATATAATATAAAAACATTAAACATTTTAATATGGTCCAGGCAATGGTCAGATGGTCAGAAGGACTAGCCGAGGAAAGGCTGCTCCCGGCGGGGTACATGAACGCCGAGCGCCCGGTCATCGCTGGATCTCACAACTGGATACAATTTTCAGAAATCTTTATAAATAAACCACAGATTTGAGCTTTAAACAACTGCATTCTCGCCTGAAAAACTCTTAAAACTACATTTCATGATACAGAAACAGTAGTATTATATTTCAACTGTATTAAAAAATGGCGCTTCTTATGATGTCATTCTCCTTGGCGCAGCCTATGCTCGTTATCAGCTGTCAATCAAGCTGTCAATCAAAGTTAACCACGCCCTTATTGTCATATATTTTATATCTAAATACGATCTAAACTAACGAGTTAGAAAAAACTTCACCCCCCCCTCACAGTTGTCAGGCACACGGAACCTATCGAAAAATACAATAAAATCCATGGGACCAACCTGTAAAAACATGAATTTATGCTGTGAAAACGGACATTTTAACATGGGGGCTATGGACATTTGCTCCCTTTTGGACCTGCCCCTAGCGGATTTTAGATGTATTGCAGTTTTGCGCACTTCCGGGTAGGCTTCATTTTTCAGATTAGAATGTTGCCGCTTGTTATATACATGCAAACAGGTGCCCAGTACTATCAAAATAAAAGTCCCCAAAAAGATACTCAAATTAACTAAAATAATAACATTAACATTCTGTATCTACATCAATAAAATAATCATGCAAATTATTTAAGGTGAAACAAAATAAAGTAATTTAATTATTAACTTAATTAAAAAACAAGGAAATAGCTCCAACAATGACTATTTTCTTTTTAGAGCTGCTTTACAGGCGAAATTGAATTTGTCTCATTTTTTATGAAGTTTGCATCATTGATTCTGCTTTGAAACCTGTATTGTATAAAGCGCTACAGAAATAAAGCTGATTGACTTATTTTAAGTTAAAGTAAATAAGTGTATTTCAAAGTTTAGGCTCAAACTGCCTTGTGTTGTTATGTAGAACCCGCGCTGCTAAATTACCCAGACCTCAGTTGGGTTAGACGCCATATTGAATATGAGAAGAAAACGAGGCTGTGAGGGAAACACTTCCAGTCTTTACTATAAAGGGTTAAGGTTAGGTTAACCCTAACTAACCCTAACCCAGGGGTGGGCAATTAATTTTTACAAGGGGCCACATGAGAAACCTGAATCGTGTCAGAGGGCCACACCAACAATAACACTTAATTCTGCTCAGCTTTCTTCCATTGTACAATTCCCTAAATTATATATTATGAATAGCCGGTACTGGTAATCAGTAGAATAAAACTAAAATAAAATTCTGTTTATATTAGGTGTGAAATTGAAAATTTGTAAAAAGTGAAATTGTGGTGTATAGGTCTAATAAAACAAAAACAATCACTGAATCAGTGCAATTTAATTTGAACTTGTTAATCTTCAAAAACAAAGAATAGCCTAACAAAAGGGTTATAGAAATGTAACAACAGTGCGCCTTATAATCCGGAGCCCTTATATAAAAAGTAACAACCGCTGACTTAAACCTTGTTTATACTGTCGCCTGGCAACAGAGCGCGAGCCTTAGCTGAGTGCGCGCGCAACTCCCCAAACAGACGAGGCATTTATACTTGACACAGCTGTTTTGTTTTAAACTGAACACCAGACCATACAACTGATTTAGACGCGCAAACTGGGTGCTGGTGTGATGTACTAATATCCGTCTGCTCGGGCAGATTCAAACTCAGTCGTGCAACTTCGAATGCGGAGGCGCGCGCACTGTTAAGCCGAATCTGCCCGAGCAGACGGATATTAGTTTTTTTATTACCTTCGCGCTCATGCGGACGCGTCGAGTTTGACTGCAGTATCTTCTATTCTATGCGCCTTATAATCCGGTGCGCCTGAAAACAGTTCTAAAATAGGCCATTCATTGAATGTGCGCCTTATAATCCGGTGCGCCTTATAGTGCGGAAAATACGGTAGATATATTTTAAATCTATGTTGGGCCGGACAGGGACACACAAAGGGCCGGATGTGGCCCGCGGGCCGTAATATGCCCAGGTCTGCCCTAACCCTTTACTATAAAGGCCTCGATCACGTCATTTTCACAACTTTCAAAACTGTTTTATGGAGTTTTTGTCTACTGGAAGTTTTTTTCAGAACACTCGGTATGTTGTTACTCAGCAGTGCAGTCCAGTGAGCAGAGTCCCTCACAGCCTCGTGACTGAGGCCGTCCACTGATCCTGAAACAGTCATCAGTCACGAACATCACTGTGATCAAACACATGCAGAATTATTAATTAGTGATGAGCGAGTTCATCGTCTGACTGTCGTTACAGTTAGAGGTCGACCGATTCATCGTTTTTTTTTAAAACATTAAATATGCAGAGAAGATGCATATTTAAAGCTAGAGACGTATAGCAAACTGATATGTTCATACAGCTGACAGAAACATAAACAAATCAGAAAAGCATTCGATTTCGGTTATTTTTTCATCATCACTTTAATACATATTTTGTTATTTTGATCAGATAATCATCAAGTGTTTAAAATAGAAGCAAAAGTGTGAGACTATACATGTAATATTTATGCCATTGCAATGCTCTGGCGTTGTAGATATTTAAAGTTGGCCATCTTTAAGCATGACTGTTTGGGTTTATATGAAATGATAACACTTACAATAAAATTCCATATGTAACATTAACTAAGGTTAATAACTGCTGTATAAGGATTGTTCATTATTTGTTAATTAACATCTACTAATTTATATTAAGTACAATATATACATTTAAATAAGGTCTTTATTTGTTAACCATAGTTAATGCACTGTCAAACTAACATGAATGATCAAGGTGCAATTGTATTGCTCAAATATTTTACAGATCAAATTGTTACTTTTTTATTCATTAAGTTGGCTTGAAAAAGAACAGTTAAACAGTTAGGCCTACATTTTGAACGTTACTGGTTTTATTCAATAAACTTCAATATTTATTCATATTTATACATTTATTTCTTTTAGCATGTTTTCATGGTTCAATACAGTTTTATTATTTTTATAATAAAGTTCAGCACTGTTTTACTTGGAGTGTTATGTTTGTTTTTATCCAGTATCAATTTAAAAAACTATCGGTTAATTAATCGGTATGGCCCAACCTAGCTATCGTTATCGGTAAAATCCACTATCGGTCGACCTCTAGTTACAGTGAAAAACTTTGTAATAACTGGTGCTGAAGGAGAGTGTGTGTGTGTGTGTGTGTGTGTGTGTGTGTAGCCATGCGCTTGATGTCGTCTATAGTGTCGGTCGCGGCCGATGTGAACGCCCAAGCGCTGATGACCCAGAGACGCTGTGAGCTGGAGAAGAACAAGCCAGTGGAACACAGAGCCATAGACCGAGTAGAAGAACTGGAGAACTCCTACAGAGAGGTTAGACACACTCACTCACACACACACACACACACATACTTGTTTTTGCTACGTCGTGGGGACTCCTGACTAGAAGGTGACACGTGGGGACACCAATTTCTAAATACAATAAAGCCATAATTTTTAGTCAGAAGTGTCTGGGGGAATTTTTGAATCCCAAAAATCAACTTTTTTTTCAGAAATTCTTAATTTTAAAAAGGTGAATATTTGTCTGGTTTTTCTATTCCGGTGGGGACCTGCCTATTGTGTCTTACCCCAAACCACCACCGAGGGGCGCTATTATGAGTTAGCTTTTGGTTATCTAATTTTAATACAAATTTAAACTTGTACCAGATAAACAATAAATATTAAGTTTACATCATCATTAAAGAGTTGTTTAAAAGGGAGAATTGTCTATATTTATATTTTTATGGATTTTTACTTTATTTTACAATTTACAAATTCCCATAAACTCTTGTATTTGAATAGAGCATTTGTATGGATGTAAACAGTGACAACAGCCTCACCTCACTTCCTGTTTAACAGGAATCTATTATTCTTCAACTGAGAATCTGAAAAGGTTTACATTTGGATAAATAAGACAGTCATGTTGTATGGCAAGCAGGAAATGTTCACGGGTATCATTGTGTTTGCTGAATAATTATTTGTGCATACTGGAATCAACTCTGAATTAAAACAAGAGCACATGCTGGCATTCAACAGGGTTGCAAGATATATTGCTATTTGCTATTTGTGTTTTTTCTTATTCGTCATCCTAAAAATATTTCACGCACAGAAACCTATGAAACCCAATGAGTGCGATGTGTATTAATGCGTTGTGGAATAATTCGCAATATTTAGTTTTTTTTTTAAAAAATGTATGCAAACGTGCCACAGTTTTGGACCACACTGAATTCTTTTGAGTAGAAGACATTTGATGTACAACCCCCCATAAACCTCCCCAAGAAAAGTTTGGAAATTTGGGTAATTACAACAAAAATAAGAATCTACAATTTCTTAATGCTCTTGAACATTTATTTAACTTGTGTTTTGAAACACATTTTGAACATCTTGTTGCCTTCAACAAACATCTTCCTTTTCTTCTACATTTTTCGCTTTAAGGCATCAATACGATTCTTAACATAAAATTTCACCCCCTCCCAACTTCTCCCCCGAAGTGCCGCTGGTGACCTTTCAATGCACTCCATGCACTGGGCTTTACCAGGAACCTTCCCAGAGTGGATGTAGTCCATCAGAGTTTTTTCCACAGCCTGGATCTCTTCTTTAGACCACTTTCTCCGTGGGTTTTGTGTAGATACTGAATAAAAGAAAAATAAATAGGCTATTAGTAATTGTGATTGGGATAAAAGTAATTGTTAACCCACACGACATGAACGTGAATAACATCAAATAAATACATGGTATTCAGTTTTTCTCTCATTGTCTCACAGTTTTATACATACTTTTTTGCTAAAATCTAGTTCGCATGGTTGAAAATCTGTAAATTCTGGCACATGTTTGCAAGCATGATACCTAGTAACAATATAAACAGTGATACTGTATTAATAAGGACTATTTTGACAAAAATATCGCTGGTAATTTAGTCACTATCTAAGATGTGTATTGGATCTGGGCTGAAAATGGACCAAGCCAAACATGACAAAATATTTAGGTTTTATTGGTCATAACCATAAATGACTGCTTGGGAAATTGAAGAAGTAAATTTGTAGGACCTTTCCCTTTTCTTTTCTTTACATGTTTAAGCCTTTAGAAATGAAACATTTACGATATAGGACCTAATTAAAGCTGCACATAATGGGAGGGGTTTACCCAAGCTTAAATTATATTGGCCCACGGTGACCAACGGCAACAGATCTAAAAAAAACACAATTATAAGGATTTTGCTTGGAAATGAAAATATAATTACATATTTATGATCAATTTATTATATGGTGTAAATATACTGAAAAATATATGAAATACAATATATTGAATAATACACAAGGAATTGCCACTTTTCATTTATGAAAAATATATATTTAAAATATATTTACACTGTAAAATGTCATTAATTGAGTGTACTTCAAAAACACGAGGAACAAGATTTCCTTACATTTCTTAAGGGGGTGTTTTAATCAAAGTTGTAAGTTACTAGTACAAAGACTTAAGGGTGTTGGGAGTCTTGGGACAATGATAGACTTTGTATTTATTTCTATTTATTAAACTGTAAATACTTTGTGCATGTCTGAAACTTCACTGAATATATGCATTTAAAAAAGAATAACTCCAATACAATTTAGATAAAGCAACATGTAGCATATTCTCAATGTTTCTTGATCTTCTGCTGGACTGAAGCACAGGCTCTGTTCTTCAGCACAAACCCTTTAAACCCCAACAGAACATTAAACACTAACAGGTCTGTGAAGATCTCAGCAGAGGAGGGTTAAACAGCTCCACAAACAGCATTACCAACTTCACTTATTACTAACCAGACTGACTTTATTTCTGTCAGACGTCTACACAAGTTCTTACTGAGAATTAACATTTAGATTTAGATTGAGATTTAGATGTTGATGATTTATTGAAAATAACATAATATTAGTCACCAGATTGTGATCAGTGTTTGATTTTAGTTGGGCTCTCGACTTTATAACATTATAACATCAGCAGAAGAACAAGAAACATTGAGAATATGCTGCATGTTGCTTTATTTAAAATGTAGAAATCTATTGAAGTGATTTCTATTAACTTCTATGTTAAGTTGATGTTTTTTTGTATTTATTCAGTAAAGTTCAGTGAATAAATACAAATAAATTCACAGTCATTGTCCCGACACTCTTTTGTATGTCATTCTATTAGAAACTTTCAAATTTGATTAAAACGCCCTTGAAATTTAAGCAAATCCATAAATGTTTTCCACGTTTTCGAAGTACACTCAACTAATGACATTTTACAGTGTAAATATATTGTGAATACATTTCTCCAATAAGTATATTTACACCATATACTTATCATAATATATTGATCATAAATATTGGAAATATATTTTCATTCCGTAAGGGTATCTAGTCGCGAGCCTGAATTCTCAGACAGTTCTGTCCAATACAACACTTGTAGATTAAGAAATGGTCCGTACACAGTCGCTGTATGGAGAAAAGTAGCCAGTAAAATAAGCACTTCCTCCACTTTGGATCTGCCATGCTGCTGTTACAAAGCTCCATCAGCACAGATCACTGAAACAAAGACGTTTTCCACTTTTCACCAAATTTGACCTCCACATTAAATTTAAAGGGTTAGTTCACCCAAAAATGAAACTTCTGTCATTAATTACTCTCCCTCATGTCGTTCCAAACCTGTTAGACCCTAGTTTATCTGCAAAACACAAATGAAGATATTTTTGATGAAATACGAGAGGATTCGGTCCTTACATAGGCAGCAACGTCACTACAACTTTCAAGGCCCAGAAAGGAAGTAAAGACATTGTTAAATAGTCCAAGTTATGAAGCGATGAGAAAACCTTTTGTGCACATATTTTAATAATGTCTTTATTAACTTTCTGGGCCTTGAAAGTTGCAATGGCATTGTTGCATATGAATGGATCAGAATCCTCTTAGATTGCGTCAAAAATAACTTCATTTGTGTTTCAAAGATGAACAAATGTCTTACGGGTTTGGAACAACATTATGGGGAGTAATTAATGACAGAATTCTTTCATTTTTGGGTGAACTAACCCTTTAAGGGAACCCTGTTGTCAATATAAATGGGTCTCTTTGTAGATTCCAATTAAAATGACTTAATTCTGACTTTCACAAAAAAATGGAAAGTGTGACATTTCATAAGACATTTGAAAAACAGCTTACCCTTTGTTGTGTGTGGTTTGTCCAAGTGCTTGCCAATTGGCTGCAGTTCTTTATCCTTGCCTGTTATAAAACATATGAGTACAACAGAGGAGACTTTAAATACAGATAATATACAGTAATGGCACAAAATGCTGACTAAATGGATACCAGTAATTGTGCCATACATCTAATTTACCAAATATATTGGGGTTTATTTTGATATGAAATGATATGAAAAAAAATAAAAGCAAGTGAAACCATGCAAATCATAAAGTACTGGTTCTTTAAAAGGAAAACAATATCAGAAGTCTTCATAATCCTCCTGTTTAATTTAAATCGTATTACCTTTGGATGGTTGTTCAACTTCATTAGTGGACTCCACTGATTTGTCTGGACAAATAATAGCTCTCTTAGTAAAAGAATATTAAACAAGCAATCCTAAATATCAGTAAGCACACTCAAACTGTTCTTCCAGTAATATTCTAACTAACTGTGCTCTAAAGACAGGATTGACAGGATAATACAGCAAAATATGAAGAGCTCGTCTCAATGTGTTGGAGCAATGGCGGGAGATCTCTGTGCGAGCCAGTTGAAGTTGGATGTCAGAGCTTTGCTGGGAAATTAGTTCAGCAGACTCTAAAACTTCTCGGTTTTAAAGGGAAGAAGAGCTATCAAGAACATTCATGAGGCTTCTGAAGAGGCCTTGCAATGGGCGGATCTGTGGCTTTATTTTGGGGAACCCTGTGGCTCACTGTCTAGGGTACAGACTGAGCACTGTGACCTGGGCTCAAATCTAACCCAGGCCCTCTACTGCATGCCAACAAATTACCAATGTGTGGGCCAACTGCTGACTAGAAGGGCCTGCTGACTGAAAACGGCAAGCTCAATGTTATGATGTTGAAAAATGCCCCAACGTTCACTTGTTTTACGAACATAAGAATGACCTAGCAACCGAAGGTATATAAACGAAAGCATTTAATACAACTAACCTTTGTTTTCATGCTCTGATATAAAAACATGGTCTTCTCCCGTTCATCATTTACAGTTTTTGTGTGCGCCTTCATGTATCGGTATTCACAAGCATTGTGATGTGCTCTAAGTTTCTGGAGGTGACCCAAGTGACAGCTTTGAACCTACAAAACAAACAAACAAAAAAGGTTTTTGGAAGCTTTTCTTTTGCCATTTATGCTACCTCCAGAACTGAACCTTCAAATAAGGATTTATTGTTGACAGTAGGGCTGTTGGAACGAATTCCGAAATTCGAATATAATTCGAATATTTAAAAAATCAATACTATTCGAATGCTGAAGTTCCTATTCGAATATTGCTTTTGTACATTAAAAAAAAAAATGCAATCTTGCCTTTCTTGTGCGCATGTGAAAATGAAATGCTTTTGTTTCGTCAGATGAACAATAACGTTTTTGAATCGTAACACAATTGTGCACGTTATCCACGCACGCAGTATCATAACAATACTGTCAAAAATCGCGGAGAGCAATGTCTGCACGAAAACGGAGATCACCACTCCTGACAATTTGAGAAGCGATGTGTTGAAGGTGTTTGGATTTCAAACCCTTAATGGAAAAACTGACAACGTTACACCCTGACAAGCTAGGCGATCTGTCCGAGGAACCGCCGCTAAAACAGGCAAGAATTATTCTTTTCTACCTCTCTCCTCATCACGGTTACGAGCTGTCCGCACGTTAAGGGATTATAGCGAGGCGGTTGTTATAGCGAATAACAACCCCGACAGGCTGAACTTATTACATGGCTATACAAAATAAATAAACAATTTGACACAAAATATTGATTTAAAAAGGAGTTTATTGATTTAAAAACGATTGTACTACTTCCGCTAAAGAACATAGACCGTTCCGCGTCCATAGCAACGCTGTTTTTCATGGCAATGCGTGTTATACTTCGCACTCGCAGCGGTCTGTTATCAAGAAATAACAGACCGCATCAAAGAGTATAGAAGTACTTCTATACTCTTTGACAGCATTCTACATTAGAATTCAACCAAGCCATGTAATAAAAGGCAATAACAGACAAACTGACACGGTTTATCTGTGAAGATATGAGACCGATCAACATCACGCATTGGCGATCCATAAGACTGTGTAATGTCGTAAATATTAATAATAGGATACATTTGAGCATTTAATATTCGAATATTATTCGAATATTGAATAAAATAAGGAATGGAATTCGAATAGCATTATAGAGGAAGATTGACAGCCCTAGTTGACAGCAAACACTCTACCATGTGAGCCACAGGGGATCCCCTATATTCCACGGAACAACTCATAAAGGGCAGCAAAATAAAAGGATAAAATAGAATTAAAATAGAATTTCTCAAATTAGAAATGTCTTAGTTATGGATACAGTGTCCTGTAACACAATTGTGACCCTGGACCACAAAACCACAAAAATCTGAATACATAATCTTTCCATTGATGTATGGTTTGCCAGGACAGGACAATATTTGGCTGAGATACAACTATTTGAAAATCTGGAATCTGAGGGTCCAGAAAAATCTGAATATTGAGAAAATCGCCTTTAAAGTTGTCCATTTCTATTGGCGATTGTGCTGCATCCACTCACAAAAATAAATGTTTTATATATTTGAGGTAGATAAGAATAGGACAGAGGCCGCACTATGCATAAACGTTTTTTATTCGTTGCACAACGTTTATGCATAGTGCGGCCTCTGTCCTATTCTTATGTATTATATTTTTAGGCCAGCACTCTAAAAAGTGTATTATCAAAAATTGAGTGAAGCCTGCTCCTATCCTCATTAACCATATATTTGAGGTAGGAAATTTACAAAATATCTTCATGGATCATAATCTTTACTTAATATCCTAATGATTTTTCGCATAAGAAAAATCGATAATTTTGACCCATACAGTGTATTGTTGGCTATTGCCACAAATATACCCGTGCAACTTAAGACTGGTTTTGTGATCCAGCGTCACAATTGTGTTTGTCCGGTATAGGTTCAGTTGGTTGCCAACTATATAGTTAGTTAGTTGATAAATTTGTTGTCTTGTCAATCAGTTAGTCAGTCAGCTCCTTTACTGAACACAATAATTACATTATAACATACTTTACACTGCTGTTGGATGAATCAAATTAAAATAGCATGCTTTTTAATGCGTCTAACGAAGTTATTTCATTTTCAGAAAAACCTGTTCCCTTATATGGGTCATTAGCTGAGACCTTAATCTAGAAATATATCAATTTATAATAATGTAGTATTAAATAATAAAAACTAAAAACTAACTTCTAAAACTGTTTTGTCCCTTACCTCAACCAACAGTTTTATTTATATAACCCTGATGGCAGATGGCAGATTCTTCTAGAATGATCATTTTTATCAAGCTTGTATATTTAAATTCAATAATTTCACTTAAATGACAATGAAGATTACCTATTAATTGTAATTTAAGTGAAATTACAGAACTTAAATATACAAGCTTGATAAAAATGATCATTCTATAAGAAAATTTCAGATGGCAGATATATATATGTTTATCTGTGGATATAGCCTACCTTTGTTTTCTCTTCTGTCACATCATCTGTCACATCATCTGTCACATCATTCACTGCAATGTAAATCACAAAGACAAAAAAAGTATTGTTATTTAAAATATTTTTCCATTTTACTTCCTCCTACTATAGCCCTTATGCACCAGAGAAACAAGCGCGCTGCATCTTTAGAATATTGTCTTTGAACTTCCGTTTTTGCGGACGCTCTGTATATCTCTCTGGCATTCGCTCTCCAGGAGTAATTAGCTTTTGAAGTGGATTTTCTTAATGTAAAGTTAACGAAGATGTCTTAACAAATGTCAGTAGAACGGGAAGATTTTAAAACGAGCCGTTCATTCATAAATAGACAAGATCGCTGTGAAAATACAGACCGGAAGACAAAAGACAACGAGCTACATAAGGTCTATAGGATTAGGCTTAAACAAGAGAATCATCAGTATCGAATAACAAACTAATACATTTAAAATAAGTATATCAAAATAAGGCTGATATCAATGACACCAATTTAGCAAAACCTGTATTTACCACAAATTTAATGTGAACTGTGACTTTTAATTTCATACAATGATAAAAAATTACAACAAAAACTTAACTATCGTATCGGCTGAAATTGACAGTACACAGGACAACATGTTGTATTTCCTCAGCACGAAGTTAATTATATCAGTGGTTCAGTAACTGGACATTACTAACATGTCAAGTTTAGGGATAATTGGCCAAATTTATTTAGCCATTAGAAATTCATTTTCACCAACGATGAATGCATGTAAAATACATTTTTTAGATATCAGCGAGGTATTTTTTTATCTTTATATTGAACATGAAGAAAAGTACACTTGGTTTCACAATAACATGATCATATGGCTAGACATATTTATCTCGTTTAATGCCACAATACCAAATCTTCTGTCCTTTGAAAGCGTCTCAAATGTTTAACAAAAAAGTAAAAATACTGAAATGTTTTTTTAAATGAACTTTTTCACTAAAATAAGCAGATATAATCACCTACTTGACTTTAATTTCTAACAGATGATCTGTTTTATTTTTTTATCAAACCGTAAAGAAAATGTACAGATCAAGTTATAACAAAAAAAAATGTAAGTTTACAAAAATCAACCTTAGATTATATTAATTACTACAATCATCCCTTAATTACTTTGTGATAATGTAGTGGCCTCTAAACTTCTATTTAAACTGACCGGTTATTAATTAAAACATTATTTACCTAAACAAAAGATAGCAGATTAAAAAATTGAATTTCATGCACATCCATGAACTTGGCATGGTGTTGCAAGAGAATGAAAGGAGGGCGCATGGGGGGCTATGATGGATATTTCTTTTTCTCCAAGATTGTGCTTTTAAAAACCTTGGTTACTCTGGCTCATTAAGCTACATATATAAGCTTTAAGAATTAGGCTATTTTAAGTAATAAATGACGCACTACAATTTGACATAGCGTACCACAAATGAGTAAAATGTGTTTTGTAACCTACTATGTGCGTTCGATATAGAGGCGATGTCAAAAGCGTCAGTATATGACGCCCTAGGATTAGAATGCCCAAGGCGTCATATACTGACGCTTTTGACATCGCCTCTATATCGAACGCACATGGCACCCTTTAGCGTCAATATGAGACGCAGATAGATATGGGCCAGAAGGCGCGTCAGTATATGACGCCCTAGGATGAGAATGCCCAAGGCGTCATATACTGACGCTTTTGACATCGCCTCTATATCGAACGCACATGGCACCCTTTAGCGTCAGTATGAGACGCAGATAGATATGGGCCAGAAGGCGCGTCAGTATATGACGCCCTAGGATGAGAATGCCCAAGGCGTCATATACTGACGCTTTTGACATCGCCTCTATATCGAACGCACATGGCACCCTTTAGCGTCAATATGAGACGCAGATATATATGGGCCAGAAGGCGCGTCAGTATATGACGCCCTAGGATGCCATGTGCGTTCGATGTAGACGCGACGTCAAAAGCAACTGACGCCCTAGAGTGAGAATGCGTTGCATTATCTCACCTGTGCATCCAGAGCTGCCATTCGTAACGTTAGTCTGCAAGCACATGTGTCATAGACAGTCAGACATCATGGTCAAACATCACATTACACTGTATTTAAAACTGCAATGATAAAATTTGGCAATGTATTAAAGTAATTGACACTGTAACATAAGCCAATACAATACTGAAAATAAATGCCATTTATTGTCTGATCTTGAAAACTGCATTACAGAAGTAGAAAAAATTGTTCTGAATTTAACTTCCCTCTTGCTTTTTTGAAACCCATTATTAGTGTTTATAGTGATAAAACGCATGAATCTCAGGCCTGGCCTCAGACTCCTCATGGCTGCACGTGTAGGCCGCAAAAGATCCAACTCCTGGCCATCTTAGATTAATGTTACCAAAAGTGAGCTAAACATCTAGGTGAAGTAACAGGGACGCAAAATATGTCTTTCAGAAGTAACAAAGACAACAACATATTAAATTAGGCGAAGTTTAAAAGCGGATTACCGCTAAAAATGCAGTCACCTATGCAATCCTAACTGTGGCCTTAAAACATGAGCTTAAGACTCTTAGGAATCTAAAGCCCTAATTAATATATTATTGTTAGACTATCATTATTTTCATTTTGGTAGATTAATCTATACTTTATGCAAAGCTGCTTTGAGATTATGATTAATGTGAAAAGCGCTATGGAAAATAAAATGACGTGACATTTACGTTACGATATATGTGCAAACAATAAGTTAAATAAACAGCACCATATTATTTTGAGAACCTTGTACAAAAAGTCAAAAACTTACTTTTACGTCGGATGTCTCGTCTCCTCTCGTCTCCATCTCGCCGTGTCCGTCTCATCCCTGCCTCTCGAGCATCTGAGTGTCGCAGGTGTGAGACGCGGGGGGTGTGTGTGTGAGACCCGGGAGAGTGGGGGAGGGGACGGTCGCGGTGGGGACTCGAACCTCAGGTTCTGTGTGATCTGGGTCCGCCATTACTGACATTCACTCGGCGCACTATATATATAGCTATGTTTATTACCCGCGAAAAAAAAAATTCTTGTGCAGTTTTTGTATTATTTTAAAAAATGATGTATGCACATATGCTCTGATAATATAGTGTATAGGATATATTATGTTATAAAAGAAATACATTTTCTGCTCAAATTCAGATATGTTTTTTTTAAGTACAAATAAAATTTCAGAATGTAGATGTTAAAATACATATTAAATGTGATATTTAAAAAAAACACATTAATGAATGGAACCAATTTGGAACTTTTAAAACAACTCACAAAAAGATTGACATTCATAAAAATAAAAAAAAATAAAAAAAATATTAGTAGACCTTGTACTCACCAGAACAGATATTATTTTTACCCTCTGAGAGGAGATCAAATAAATAAAATAGGTTTGAAAGCAGTGAGGCTTATTATGGATACGAGGCCTCCGCACACGATAACGTCCTTTAGAAACTGTGTATACTGATTCTGAAACTCTTTAACTGCATTCTCCTCCTCACTACTGTTAAAATAACAACAAACATCTTCACAGAAAGTGCTCTCCTTGCTGTTCAAGATAATGACTGACACCATGTATTGCTAGCACTTCTCCTGCTACTGCTTTCTCTCCAGACACACTGCTTGTTGTATTCCTCATTAGTCGCTCTGGATAAAAGCGTCTGCTAAATTAATAAATGTACATGTAAATGCGCTCACCTAAACAGCAGTTCGCCAGGTAGAGGAGAATGGAGAGAGACTTTATTTGCAAACTACATAAATTAACTGTCAATTCAAGTTAAAAACACTATCACGTGATTTCATTTATGGTAAGAATAACACATAGTAAAAATAATTCAACAAACGCTGAAGCAGTTTCTCCACACTGGGAACCCTTCCGGCTCAGCACTGGTGCAGATTCTCCCACAATGACATGAAACTACTTAGAGTAACACCTAACTTAAACAGAAATAAGAGTGTGTTGTAGACATTTACGTTTGCATGTGTACTGCATACATCCATACACTGGTGTGTGTTAGACTAGTGATTATGACACAGTGCTCATCATGTCCAGGATCTGAGTTCACCTGGTCAGATTAGCCATAATGATTTAGCACCTGCTCTCACCAACATCTGGACCCAGAGGTCAATGTGCAGCTAGGGTTAGGGTTAGGGTTAGGGTTAAGGTCAGGGAGAGGTACTGGTCCACCACATCCAGATGCTGACAGCATTAGGGTTAGGGTGGGGTCGGGTCAGGTTAGGGTCAGGGTACTGGTCCACCACATCCAGATGCTGACAGCACCTCTGCTTCATGCCCTGCTGGCTCTATTATCTGCTCTGCTAACAGGACTGGTGATGGTCAGTCCTCCACTGTGGCCTGTGGCTGCTCCTGCTGTGACACTGGGAACGGGAGCGCAGACGCTGGCACATGCTTACCTCAGCAGCACAGGGGCATTAGCCATGTTCTTAGCTAGCCATCATTGCCCCTCTTCTGCTTTACAGCAGCACATCTGGATGCTGGATCAGTAGATTATTTCTACATCTGTTTATCTCTCACGCTGTGCTGTTCACTTCCGTTAGCTTCATGAGAAGAGCTGTGTCTGGCCCGTTCTCTCACACTGAGCACTCTTCTGCTGAGAGTTCTGCTAAAGCAGTGTCAGTCTCTCTCTGCTAGCTCACAGCATCTAGTAAGGCACACGGGGTTGAAGACTATATAAACTGTGAGATATGAGGTATGATGAGGGTGTAATGTGCTGCTAGGGTTAGGGTTAGGGAGAGGTAAGGCACAGGGTGTTGAAGACTACTGATATACTGTGAGATATGAGGTATGATAAGGGTGTCATGTGCTGCTCTGTTAGCCTAGCGGCTAGCATTTACCAGATAATAAAGGCATGAAACATTTTTATAAATAGTGTGTTAGTAGTTCACTTTTAAGGCTTTTGAGAGAGCACAGAGAATGTGTGTATCAAATATCACACCATTTGTGCAAAGGAATTACAAAAACAGACCAAAATATGTTGAATCCCATTTGTGATATACTTAATTAAAAAAGCC
>NC_138228.1:459661-467161 GCF_964197995.2 Scardinius erythrophthalmus
GGAGTGTGTCGGTGCGGCGGTGTGGCTTTAGTGCAGGAGTGTGTCGGTGTGGAGGTGTGGCTTTAGTGCAGGAGTGTGTCGGTGTGGAGGTGTGGCTTTAGTGCAGGAGTGTGTCGGTGCGGCGGTGTGGCTTTAGTGCAGGAGTGTGTCGGTGTGGAGGTGTGGCTTTAGTGCAGGAGTGTGTCGGTGTGGAGGTGTGGCTTTAGTGCAGGAGTGTGTCGGTGTGGAGGTGTGGCTTTAGTGCAGGAGTGTGTCGGTGCACACACACTCTTTTAAACGCAGTCTGGAAACAAACCTTTAGGGGAGAATCGGCTACAGAAGACAATATGAATATGCCTTAGCGATATAATAGTTCTTATCACAGATTTCCTCCAGTCATTGACAGCCTGGTTTAGTAGTTTAACAGCTCAAAGTTCACAGACATCATCATCATCATCATCATGCATGTTTTGAAGTGATGCGTTAATAATTAATTTAGCCTTTGTGTGTTTCACGGCAGGTTAAAGAGGAGCCCAACAGCAGTAAGACTGGATGTGATAAAGGTACCGTGCGCCACACACACACACACACACACACACACACACACACACTCTCTCAGATTCTCTCACACACCTTTATTGTCGCCACTGGCTTTTGGCTTTAGTTGGGGACATTTAATTTAATATTCAACAGTATTATTGATCTCCTGCACTGACACCATTATATGAGAACTGAGCTGGACGATGACATCACGGCTTTCTCCAGAGCGGATATATTTATATATATATATGAACTATTAATAAATAGTTTTGCTTTTTTTAAAACAAAAATGAGCCATCACTGAGCTCACTTAAGCTGGACTGTGACGCTCTTTTCTTCTACAAACAAACTCTGTTGCATTATTCTCCTGTTATCTCATTAAAGCTGCTCTGAAACACTCAGTGTTGTAAAGCGCTGTAGAAATAAAGCTGACTTGACACACACACACTCACACACACACTCACATGCGTCCTGCTGGATTCTCGTACTCCTCTGTGTTGTGTGTGTGTGTGAGGGTTGTCTCTCTCTCCCGTCAGGAAGCATCAGCGCCGAGGGATTGTTCCGAATGATGAAGGATCCCAGTATCAGTGTGTTGGTGATGGACACTCGACCCAGTCAGGACTTCCAGGAGTCGCAGATGTGTGTCCCGTCGCAGACGTGCATCAGCGTACCGGAGGAGGCCGTGAGCCCGGGGTGGGTCTCCTGCGCACACACACACACACACATTTTACATGTTCCATAAAGTCAGCATGAAATATATCACAATAGTCTGATCGTGAAGGATTCATTCATGCATGTTTTTGACCTGTTAAGGTCTTGTTAAACCCCGCCCCTTTCTTACAATCCACTCAAAGCTCCGCCTTCTTTTGAGTGCCACACATACGTCTCAACATCCAATCAACAACTGATGAACAGAACCAGTCCTACATTTTTTGTTTTCTGTAATGTGTTTCACTTGCATGTACGTCACAATACGGAAGAAAAAAATCTGTTACATTGCGCTTTAAAAAATAATTAGGTAAATAAATTGCTGCTAATTGGCTACGATGGCTGTTGGGTCATTTGACATGATTAAACAAATATGCACATTGAAATTATCATTAAACTGAATGATAATGGTATTTTCTCCTCTATTGTGTCGTGAAACGCTTCTAGAACAAGAACAGATGTGGGCGGGGCTTGATTGTGTCTGTGGGGAATTGATTGGATGGTTGTGGTTTGCTATTGGCTGATCTCATGTGAGTGACAGGTTATAGCCCCGCCCTCGTCATCTGAGAAGAGAAGAGATGCTGCAAGAGGAAGATATTCTGACTCAAGATTATTAACACAATAATGATGTGCACCCATAAATCATTTATGATAAATACTGAAAATATTCCGTTAGAAAAACAAGAGCTGTCACTTGATTTCATGGTGACTTTAAGAGAGAGCAAGTACATACACTTTTATTAGTTTATCAGCTTCATCACCAGCCCTTCCTGCACACACACATTAATACTCAGATGTGCTGGTAATGTCCAGGGTGACGGTGAATCAGATCGAGCTGAAGCTCCCAGCGGCGTCTCTGGAGGACTGGAAGCGCAGAGGGTTCGTGGATTACCTGGTTCTGCTGGACTGGTTCAGCTGCGTCTCTGATCTCAGACTGGGAACCACTCTACAGAGTCTGAAGGATGCTCTCTATAAGGTACCGTAGCGCTGCAGCTCCCTGTGTGTGGCGTGTGTGCGGCGTGTCTGACGTGTACGCGGCGTGTGTGTGGCGTGCGTCTGGCATGATGTGTGCTTGGCATGTGTCTGACATGACGTGTGCATGGCGTGTGTCTGACGTGTGCTTGGCGTGTGCCTGACGTGTGAGCGGCGTGTCTGACGTGTACGCGTTGTGTACGCGGCGTGTGTGTGGCGTGTGTCTGACATGATGTGTGCTTGGCATGTGTCTGACATGACGTGTGCTTGGCGTGTGCCTGACGTGTGCTTGGCGTGTGTACTTGGTGTGTGTCTGACGTGTGCTTGGCGTGTGTCTGACGTGTGCTTGGCGTGTGTCTGACGTGACGTGTGCTTGGTGTGTGTCTGACGTGTGTGTGTGTGTGTGTGTGTGCAGTGGGACAGCAGTACGATCCTGCGCAGTGAGCCGCTGGTGCTGGAGGGAGGCTACGAGAACTGGCTGCTGTTTTACCCGATGTACACCAGCAACGCTAAAGTCAAGCCGCCCAGACAGCAGGAGTCCAGCGCGCTGCCCCAGCGTGAGTCTCACACACTCCATCACACACTCCATACTGTCTCTGCCCCAGCGTGAGTCTCACACACTCCATCACACACTCCATACGGTCTCTGCCCCAGCGTGAGTCTCACACACTCCATCACACACTCCATACGGTCTCTGCCCCAGCGTGAGTCTCACACACTCCATCACACACTCCATACGGTCTCTGCCCCAGCGTGAGTCTCACACACTCCATCACACACTCCATACTGTCTCTGCCCCAGCGTGAGTCTCACACACTCCATCACACACTCCATACTGTGACTTGATGCATCACCCTTTAAAAACGCTCAGATATGTAGTAGTTATAACCAGGGTTTGAAATTAACACACACCAACCCGCCAGATGCGTGTATGAATCAACAGTGGCGGGAAACGCTGTCGAATCACGAGCCAATGTGGCGTTACTTATAATGTTCACTCACTTTCCAAATCTGCACAGATTTAGCCCAAATACTCATGAGTCATGATATATTAAATACAGCGTATTGCTCAGAATCTGCTCATATCTGCTCTCTCGAACACACTCGTCACTGCACAACACATAGCGGAGCGCTTGTTCATTCGCACTGAAGCAATAGCACAGATTAAAGCATTTGGTGAACAGAAAACACATTATTACCAACATCCTAATTTTTATAATGTTCTTTGTACTGTACTGATCTGTGCACCTGAAACACATTTTTGGTGGAAAGCATGAGGATGAAAGAGGAAGAGGAGATGCTGGATGACAGGACTTTATTTGATGTATGTAATACATAATAAATAAATATAGGCTATATACTGTATATATAAGCTGTGATGTTGTTAATCTGGTTCATTTCTTTTCTTTTCTTTTGGCTAGTAGAAGCTCTGAATGGCCGCTAACTTAAACATTTAGTGGCCAAATTGGCCGGTGAGTGAAAGTGTGTTTGCTGTGATTTCAGTGAACTTCACGTACCCGTCGCTGGAGGAGCCCAAGCCTGTGATCGAGTGTGTAGAGCCTGAGCCTGCGCAGATCAACGGCTCAACTGTGACCCAGGACGCGCCCGCAGAACCGCTCGCTAGCACACACGCGCCACACACATCCCCCGCTCAGCCCGCCGCCACTGACGCCGCCGCCTCACCCAGACACACTCCACAGGTGAGTCTCACACACACACAACACTCACTGGCTACGTTTACATGCGACCAGATAATCCGCTAGTAATGGGACTGACGGCTCAATCGCACTGAAAAGCCTTCATGTGAAACGCCTTAATCGATCCGACTGAGCTCGATCCCAATGAGATTTTGATCGGATTGAAAGGGGCGGTTTATTCCTTTTCTAATCCGATCGAGAGAACATGTACACACTTGATCGGATTGAAACCGAAACTGAAAGGAATGACGTAGAAAGACGTAGCGCAATGACGTAAAGTGACAGCAGCCTAATATTCCTGCTGTTTCCGGTGTTATTAATGTTCATAAAACAACAAAATACAGCTTTAACAAAGATGAAATTATATTTAATTTCTACAGTGAGCAAATAATGTTATTTTACATTTAGGCTTAATTATTAATTTCTGTACCTGAACACTACTGTTAGACTTGGTAACTTTGTTCTTTAGTATTCATCTCTGCTTGTAATTTCTGTATTTGTTCTTGTTTTATTACTCACTGTTCACTTGTCTTTAATAATATTTGAACTTTTTTAGTTTCACACACTCATAGAAGTTACATATATGTATATATGTATAATAATTATTATTTATTTTTTGCTGATCTGAAAAAAGATCCGATCCGTGGCTCAAACAGCGTAAATGTTCCGAACTGTGAGTTTTGTGATTGGTTGCACCACTAACTTACACACACACACACACACATCTCAACCGTTCCTCAGGTGGACCGCACGAAGAAGCCCTCGGTGAAGCTGCCGTCGAGTGTGAAGACCAGCGACGAGCCTCCGGTTAGCGACGGCCCTGCGGTGCCCAACGGCCTGGTTCTGCCGGACCGCTCCACCAAACCCACCGGGCCCACCGGACCCCTGAGCGACCCGTCCCGAGCCCTGAGCGAAGAGGAGCGCCGGGAGATCCAGGCCAAGACCCTCAGCCTGATGGAGACGGCCCGGAGAGAGCAGGAGCAGCGCAGGAGAGAGCGAGAGAGAGAGGCGGCCGAGAGACACCAGCGGGAACAGAAGGAACAGGAGGATGAGGAGGAGAAGAGGAAGAGGCTGGAGAGACAGAAAGCAGAAGAAGAGCAGGATCCGGGAGATCGAGTGGATCGAGACGAGAAGGAGAAGAGCAGGAGAACACAGAAGGACGTCACACTCGACCCTGCCATGAAGAGCATGTCTCTGGACTCGCATGTGCCCTCGAGTGCTGTGAGTGACACACACACACACACACACACACACACACACACACACACACACACACACACACACACACACACACACACACACACACACACACACACACACACACACAAGGTGCTGTATGTAACTTTCACTCTACTAAAGCATAGAAATACCATAATATGTTTGCATACACTGAGGAATCACGCTGAGTTCACACACTCGTCTCTCTGAAACACACTTCTCCTGCCCGTTATTTTACTCTGGAATGTGTGTTTTTGTTTTGCTCTGTGAAACTGCACGCTGCCCATCTTCATTGTCCACTGCGCTCGTTCCTGTAGCGCGTCTCAAACTGGCGGCCGTGTGAGCGTGAGTCTGAGGAGGCGGGGTGGGGGAAAC
Source organism: Scardinius erythrophthalmus (assembly GCF_964197995.2). Lineage (NCBI taxonomy): Eukaryota > Metazoa > Chordata > Actinopteri > Cypriniformes > Leuciscidae > Scardinius > Scardinius erythrophthalmus. Next base: position 465,151 of record NC_138228.1, read on the forward strand.
CACGATCTCCAGTATTCCGAGTTCGACAGTAAAAACGCTTTTACGGTTACGATTTAGTTTTCCTAAAATATCCAAACTCGATGTTAGGGTTAGGGTCAGGGTTAGGGTTAGCAGTGCTGGTACAGTGATACAGCCGATCAGGAGGAGGACGAGCTGTGAGCTGTGCAGCGCATGGCCAGCGGAGCAGTAGCGCGTGTAAATAGGTCCAGTTGGTCACCTGATCTGAGAGCAGCCGCAGTAGAGACTCGCTTGAGGTCGAGTGAGGCGAGCAGAGTGGACATCAGCAGCCTGAGGCTCTTCCAGGGGATGTAGAGGTCTCCAAGAGCTACGAGGAGGACCGTCCTCAGGGAAGGACGAGGGGAGCACACTCCTCCACTGCCACGCTGACCTGACGACTGCAATAGTTCCAGAGGCCGATGGGAAACGAGAGTAATGCACTAGAAGATGAAAAGCACGCTGGTTGTTAGGATTGCACTTCCTCCCACGTGTGACATTAGATTTACGCATGTTAGGAATAGTAGGGATCTGAAAGCACACAGAGAAGAGAGGCCTCAAACAGAGAGATGAGAACAAGTTGTGTAGAAGAGGAAGGAAAGTAACACTCGAGTGCTTGTGTGTGTCGTTGCTCGTACGCAGGGCGCCTTTACTTCTGCACACACACTCACACGATACCAAAGCCTGACAATCCTCGAGAGAAAACAGAAGATTTAAAATACACACTTAGGGACAATCTTATGAACGTCTCGGAGTGTTGGTAAAATGAACGATATCACAACTCTGAGTTTGTGTGTGTGTGTGTGTGTGTGTTTCAGAGGGAGTCTCTATTGAGAGCACACAGTGAGGAGATGGGCCGAACCGTACCTGGGCTGCCGGACGGCTGGATGAAGGTAAGAGGAAACAGCAGCAAGTGTGTGTGTGTGTGTGTGTGTGTGTGTGTGTAACGCTGATGTTCTGCTCTGCAGTTTCTGGACACGGTGACGGGCACCTACAGGTATTACCACTCGCCCACCAACCGCGTGCACCTGTACCCTCCCGAGGTCAACGCGCCTCAGGGCCCGATCCAGCCCAGCTCAGCCGGAGCCCAGCCGGAGCCGGAGAGAGAGAGAGAGACGGAGCGAGAGAAGCAGAGAGAGAGGGAGAGAGAGAGAGATCAGTCTAAACTCAAGCGCTCGTACTCGTCTCCAGACATCAGCCAGGAGCTCAACGAGACCAGGAGACCAGCAGCCGTGCCCACCGTCAACCGAGAGAACAAGTACGAGCACACACACACACACACACACACACACACACACACACACACACACTAGGGCTGAACGATATGGACAAAATGTCATATCTCGATTTTCATGCCAGATATCTCGATATCGATACAATACGATATGCCTACGTAAGTACTAAAAAAACAATACATTTAGAGTTTGTCAAATACACGATGATGTCTATGGAAGAGGTAATAATAATCCTTTCCATTATAATTCGACACGTTTTATTCATATCAGATACACATTGTGTAAGTAACTTCAATGTTTACTCTATTCTATTCCCAGTTCACCAGCCACTTACTTTTAAGTATTTCGGGAGAAGTGGATGAATTCACGTGTTGTAAACATAGAGGTTGTAAATCCAACAGATCCGATTCTCTGAACTGCGTCTGCGGCACAAACTAACACGGCGGCGCACATCGCGCATACAGCTCAACTAACGCGATCGTTATAAAGGTGTTTAAACAACAATATACTTCCACTTGCATGTATTTGACAATCGGAATATCAGATATTTCATGCCATAGCTAACACATTTGTGAATATTCTGAATAAAAAAGGAAAAATGACATAAAGGAAGATCATCATTCATTCAGCGCTGTTGCTGCTGCGGTGTGTCACGTGACAAGCAATGACGCGTCACCATGGAAACGCCGCCCCCCCCTCTCACAATATAGTTCCCACGTCCCTGGTAGTGTGCGCGCGCTGGCTTTAGCGGTGCATTCAAGGGCACTCGTAAAACTGATGTT
>NC_138228.1:472161-519661 GCF_964197995.2 Scardinius erythrophthalmus
GCGCCAGATTTAAGTACGACGGCCGCTGGCGTGAGAAGCTGCAGACGCTGGTGGATTTCCCACTGGATAATCTGGACCTGTCGCAGTACGTCATCGGGCCCAAACACAACCTGAAGAAGTACAACCTGTACGGCGTATCTGTGAGTACCCGACCTCGCCACACACACACACACACACACACACACACACACACGAACGGACACTGTAACGTGTGTTCTCCTCCGCAGAATCACTACGGCGGGATGGACGGCGGCCATTACACGGCGTACTGCAAGAACCCGCTCAAGCAGCGCTGGTTCAAGTTCGACGATCACGAGGTTTCCGAGATCTCGGCCGCCAACGTTCGCTCGGCCGCCGCGTACATCTTCTTCTACTCCTCCCTGTGATGGGACAGCGACAGCTCGTCACCGTGGCGACCGGGTGATTGACACACTGTGGGCGGAGCTGACACTTATCGACACCTCTGCTGATGGATCGCGTCTCTCTCTCTCTTTCTCTCTTTCTGTCTCTCTGGGCGATACAGTAATCCTGTAGGATTGTAACAGGAATCCCAGCGCATTCGGAGCGTCGGCCTGATGTCACGTGACGTGATTTAGACGGACCTGTGTGAGATTAGCCGTCAGTATACGCGCACTATAATCCAAACCGCTCATTAGACGTGCATCCGCCGCTTAGAGACGCGTTTAATTTATTAATACGGTGACCAAATCCTGCAGTCCTGGTGCTGCCAGATCCGGGAGAAGCCGATCCCGACTCGCTCCTGTTTAACATTAAATCATCACTAAACTACAGTGGAAATCTTCCTACGCGTCGGCCCTGTGCTATAGGCTAGTGATCCGCTAATCAGTGCAATAACCCTCATTCATCAAACCCGATCAGTGACGCACTACATGTGTATCATCTCTGTACTAATACTGCTCTGGATCCAGTGTGTAGTGATGCGACACACACACACGTCACATGATGGAAACGGCTCTCGAGATTCTGATGGACCGAGTCAATCTCTCACCTGGTTTCTTATCATATTAAGTGCATTCTTTAAATCCATGTATTAGCTTATAAACATTATACATGCATAAATAAAGACATAAACACACGTGTGCTTTGAGTCTTCTGTCTAACACTGACTGTGTGTGTGTGTGTGTGTGTGTGTATGTGTGTAATATGACTGTATCTCAGCGGGATTGTTGGTTTAAGATAAAGACTCGCAGATCAAGATTATAATAATCTAGTGATTCGGTTCTTAGATAAACGCTTATTCAGTATCAGTTAAACAATCATAAAACAAAGAAAATGCATATCTTACAATTATTGTGAGGTGAAAATGAGGATTCTTCAGCCAGTCCTTCAGAAAAATCTAATTTAGAGTAGCTTCTTATAAAATTGGGAGCGGCTGTGCAACAATTTGATTGAAAAAAGTTTTATTATTGTATATTTTATTTCTAGAATTCTAGTTTTAATGAAAGCCAGGGTGTTATGGGAGGCTTCGGACTCCCTCAGTTCTAACACTGGTTTTCTGTCATGTGTCGAACAGGATTGATAAAACTGATGATCTGATTGGACAAGCCGATGTGAAAGTTTTATATGCATTCTATAAATATTAGCCCACATTTCTTAAACAGTTATGCTAATGCATCTGATCTTGTCACATGACTTCCACACTCATCCACCATCACATCTGTAGAATTATTTATAGCCTACATATTTTTAGTGTCATTAATGTCAAAATACTAAGTAAAGTATTTCATTTAAAATAGTTTTTACCATAAATCCCAGTAAAAGACTGACTCATCTGAAAGGTTTACATATTTAATTGCCCCATTTTAAATTTTTAAAAAAAGTCATCTGAAATCAAATGAGATGCTTTTACACAATTACTCTATAGGTTTGAGTAAAAAGCTAATATCTGAAATGTTCATCTGATTCATGGAATTATTGAATAATATCCCCATTATTTACAATAAATACTAAATTTCAAAATCTGACACTCACGTGACTGGATTTTGTCCGTTGAAGATGATCGATCGCGTGATTCCTTGAGGTAAAATGGCAGGAACACCGATTCTTCTGACGGGATTTTCTCTGAGGTGAGCAACTTATACTTAACAAAATAAATAAAAAATAACAGTAATAAGTAATGACAACGATGTTAACGCGGGATGTCTGGTGCGGTTTACAACACAACGACTTTCAAAACGGGATTCTGTGTGAGTTCTGTTGAGGTCTCACGACGAAGCGGACCTTGGCTAATCGTCGGTTCACACAAAGTCCTTTTAAACAACGCACTAAAATAAATAAATAACGACAGCTCTAATCTTTTCTGTGTAACTTACGGTCTCTGATCAACGGACAGCGCTCGCGACGTCTACGGTTGCTATGGATACATACGGAACTATTCGCGCGCACCTGTTTGACTTTCTTTTAATTCTGTTGGAACAATTGTGTGTTTTCCATCAGCACTGCCAGTCATTTAGTAATTAAACACCTGAACCAGCTAATTAAGCTCTAGTGTTGCCATCACGTGCTGTCGAAATGTCCTACTTCCCACTTCTGAAGTCTCATTCAAGTGCTTTGTTGTCGGAAAGAACAGGAACCACCGGGTTTATTCTTGCCTATTAACTGAGGAAAATCTCATTAAAGCCAAAATTATTTTTAGAACTAGCCTGTCTTTATCGTTCTCGGCCTGAAAGGGCTTTAAAAGTTAGTTCACACCAGGGGCCATATAAGTACTATAACGATTAAGTGTTGCTGTTCTTGGAGCTTTTAAACACACACACAGAATAATCACACCAAAACTAAGAGGAAATAGACACAAATGACCATTAGATGATTTTTCAGTGTTTTATTAAATATACAGTAAAAAATGTTTACAGATCCATTAACATCCCCAGCATCAAATATCTTCATGTTTCAGCCGACAGAATCGTGCCAGATAGATGTATCTATGAGATACACTAGATCAACACCCTCACACGATACCGTACATGACTAAAGTACCGCTGTAACATATAAACGCGAGCCTTGATTGTGTGGACTGGTTTCAGTGGTCAGCGCAGTGAAATCACACACACTGCGCTGTCGTTTGCATTGCAATCTGCCCTTAATCTACACGAGATTCAAACATAGATGAAGTCTGAAACATAAATGCATTCATACAGTGTGGTTCTCTGTACATAAAAACATTCTGTTGGCATACAGCTCTGTACAAAATCTGATAATAGTATATAATAATAAGCAAGTGTTCTTTCCAAAAAGTGACGGACATCACATGAAAATTGCTTTTATATTATACAAGGCAACTTGTAGTTTAGAATAAATATTTAACTCTATACAGTGATATTGTACCAGTTATTATCCACTTTATAATTTCATAGACATAAAAATCTTAAAAAATACTTTTAAAAGATGACAATCCTGTTATAATCATACAGGATAAACTGACGAGTTAAAACATCTCCAAGTTGCATCTGTTCTTTTGTTCAGGAGACATTCTCAACGTAACGTCATTAAACGTAACGCTCGTGTCCGCCACACACACACACACACAACACGCATTGTGTCTTAGTTTCTTTATCATGCGCTACTCGGGACCGTTTCCGTCGGGCGAGTCGTGCGCGGCTCACAGCATTAAGCGCATCGACGGGCGCGGGTCTTTAGCGGCGCCCCCTGCAGGCGGCGAGTGGGACGGGCCCTCGGAGGAGTCGTGCAGCGTCAGCTTATCTGGGGTGTAGTCGTTGCGCTTCAGGTCTGACAACACACACACACACACACACACACACACACAAACCTCCTTTAAAACAGCAGATCAGAATAAAGTGCCGTTCACACTAGGGCTGTCAAAATGGCTGAAAAGCTAAATTTGAATTTCTTTAAAATTATATTCAAATTCTAAAGGCAATACTTAATGTTAGAGGAAACAAGTTTTGTATTGTCTCCTGTGTCCACAAGAGTGTCCGACACCCAGAACAGTTCATTATAAGCGGCTGCAGTTTTGCCCTCTGCCAATTTAAATGCTCTTTAAAGCCAGATGGATTCTGATTGGCTGTCAATGTTTTATTGTTCATCAGATAGGGGGAAAAACTGAAAAACTGTAGAGTTATGGATATCCCCAAAAAATCAGACCTAATCCAGCATTATTCTCACCTGGAAGTTTGAGTTTTCGGCAGCACGAGTTACAGTGATGTTTGGCGCGGAAGTTTCGAATGGCGTCGTCTCCGAGGTTCGCCGGGCCAAAGATCATGTCGTAAGACCTGATGTGTTCAAATACAAAAAAGTGAATTAATAAACTATTGTATCATAAGTTTTAATATCTTAAAATAAGCTTTATTTGTGCTTCTCTGTTGTTGGAAAACTGACCCTTTCTCTCCGCTCTTGATGACGGACGGATCTGTCAGTATCTCGCCCACTCCTGCAGAGAGAGAGCAGTTTACACACACACACTCTGAGGCAGAACACGCCGTTCCACGCGTCTTAACAGAAACACCAAGCGCCTCCTGCTGCCTAACCTCTGGTGCTCTTCACGTGCCAGACAAAAATGAACTATTTATTTATTTTGTCAAAGAAATGAATGTACTATGTTTTAGTTTGATAATGTTTTTTTTATTTTTTATTTTATTTTAAAAAAATGTATACTAAATTATATTGTGGTAAATCTTGAATGCTTTAGATCTCTTTTCAAAGACGGCACTTGGCAGGTTATTGCTGAAGTGGAAAAAAGTTTAAAAAAAGTAACAGAATATTACGTGTATTGTTATGAAAAATGCACAAAAGTACTATAATTTTTATATGAAAAATATATATTTTCAAAATCACGTTTTACTCTAAAACTGCAAGAAAATCAAAGCCATAAATCTAAACGAGTTGTGCTCCAAATGTGAGCCTGATATCTCAGTAAATGATCTTCAGTGCGAGTGTGTTCGGCTGCAGTACCAAACGCTTCCACTAGAGGAAACTCGTCTCAATCATTCCCAATGCGCTCATTATTGATCAGGAGGAGCTCAATGTGTTTCAGGACCATTACACCTTTTCTAATCATGTCCATGATCTTTTATGTGTTCACACAGCAAGTGCCAAAACCTTTACCAAGTTTCATACCGTTCCGATGAAGTAAAAAATGTTAAAAATAAAAATGTACAATTACATGTACATTATTTGGTGCCACCAGAGAGCACCAGAGGGCACCAGAGAGCACCAGAGGGCACCAGAGAGCACCAGAGGGCAGAGGGCACCAGAGGGCACCAGAGAGCACCAGAGGGCACCAGAGAGCACCAGAGGGCACCAGAGAGCACCAGAGGGCAGAGGGCACCAGAGAGCACCAGAGGGCACCAGAGAGCACCAGAGGGCAGAGGGCACCAGAGAGCACCAGAGGGCAGAGGGCACCAGAGAGCACCAGAGGGCAGAGAGCACCAGAGGGCACCAGAGAGCACCAGAGGGCACCAGAGAGCACCAGAGGGCACCAGAGAGCACCAGAGGGCAGAGAGCACCAGAGGGCACCAGAGAGCACCAGAGGGCACCAGAGGGCAGAGAGCACCAGAGAGCACCAGAGGGCACCAGAGAGCACCAGAGGGCAGAGAGCACCAGAGAGCACCAGAGAGCACCAGAGAGCACCAGAGGGCACCAGAGAGCACCAGAGGGCAGAGAGCACCAGAGGGCAGAGAGCACCAGAGGGCACCAGAGAGCACCAGAGGGCAGAGAGCACCAGAGGGCACCAGAGAGCACCAGAGAGCACCAGAGGGCACCAGAGAGCACCAGAGAGCACCAGAGGGCAGAGAGCACCAGAGGGCACCAGAGAGCACCAGAGGGCACCAGAGAGCACCAGAGAGCACCAGAGGGCAGCAGAGGGCACCAGAGGGCACCAGAGAGCACCAGAGAGCACCAGAGAGCACCAGAGGGCAGCAGAGGGCACCAGAGGGCACCAGAGAGCACCAGAGGGCACCAGAGAGCACCAGAGAGCACCAGAGGGCACCAGAGAGCACCAGAGGGCAGAGAGCACCAGAGAGCACCAGAGGGCACCAGAGAGCACCAGAGAGCACCAGAGGGCAGAGAGCACCAGAGGGCACCAGAGAGCACCAGAGAGCACCAGAGAGCACCAGAGGGCAGAGAGCACCAGAGGGCACCAGAGAGCACCAGAGGGCACCAGAGAGCACCAGAGGGCAGAGAGCACCAGAGGGCACCAGAGAGCACCAGAGGGCACCAGAGAGCACCAGAGGGCACCAGAGAGCACCAGAGGGCACCAGAGAGCACCAGAGGGCAGAGAGCACCAGAGGGCACCAGAGAGCACCAGAGGGCACCAGAGAGCACCAGAGAGCACCAGAGGGCAGCAGAGGGCACCAGAGGGCAGAGGGCACCAGAGAGCACCAGTGGGCAGAGGGCACCAGAGAGCACCAGAGGGCAGAGGGCACCAGAGAGCACCAGAGAGCACCAGAGGGCACCAGAGGGCAGAGAGCACCAGAGGGCACCAGAGAGCACCAGAGGGCAGAGAGCACCAGAGGGCACCAGAGAGCACCAGAGGGCACCAGAGAGCACCAGAGAGCACCAGAGAGCACCAGAGGGCAGAGAGCACCAGAGGGCAGAGAGCACCAGAGAGCACCAGAGGGCAGAGAGCACCAGAGGGCAGAGAGCACCAGAGGGCAGAGGGCACCAGAGAGCACCAGAGAGCACCAGAGGGCAGAGAGCACCAGAGAGCACCAGAGGGCACCAGAGGGCAGAGAGCACCAGAGGGCACCAGAGAGCACCAGAGGGCAGAGAGCACCAGAGAGCACCAGAGAGCACCAGAGAGCACCAGAGGGCACCAGAGGGCAGAGAGCACCAGAGAGCACCAGAGGGCAGAGAGCACCAGAGGGCAGAGAGCACCAGAGGGCAGAGGGCACCAGAGAGCACCAGAGAGCACCAGAGGGCAGAGAGCACCAGAGAGCACCAGAGGGCACCAGAGGGCAGAGAGCACCAGAGAGCACCAGAGGGCAGAGAGCACCAGAGGGCACCAGAGAGCACCAGAGAGCACCAGAGGGCAGAGAGCACCAGAGGGCAGAGAGCACCAGAGGGCAGAGGGCACCAGAGAGCACCAGAGAGCACCAGAGGGCAGAGAGCACCAGAGAGCACCAGAGGGCACCAGAGAGCACCAGAGAGCACCAGAGAGCACCAGAGGGCACCAGAGAGCACCAGAGAGCACCAGAGGGCACCAGAGAGCACCAGAGGGCACCAGAGAGCACCAGAGGGCAGAGAGCACCAGAGAGCACCAGAGGGCACCAGAGAGCACCAGAGGGCAGAGAGCACCAGAGAGCACCAGAGGGCAGAGAGCACCAGAGAGCACCAGAGAGCACCAGAGGGCACCAGAGAGCACCAGAGAGCACCAGAGGGCACCAGAGAGCACCAGAGGGCACCAGAGAGCACCAGAGAGCACCAGAGGGCACCAGAGAGCACCAGAGAGCACCAGAGGGCAGAGAGCACAAGAGGGCACTTGGACAAATGATCACGTCAGAATGCTGTGATGGAGTCGTAAGGCGTCTGAGAAGGTTGGGCCCTGAACACACACCCTGCAGGTCGAGCACGAGCAGCTCTCCGCGTGTGTACTCGTACGTCCAGTGGCTGAAGGCCAGCATGGTTTCTTCCAGGAGGTTCGTCGGGACGATCTCATCCCCGTTGTTGTTGTTAAACTTGCGAAAATCTCCAGTTATACATTCCTCGATGGCGAACCACTGACCGGCAGAGTGACAGTACAGCAGGAACACCTCCAGGAACCTGCACACACACACACACACACTGGCATCAGGCACAACACACACTGGCATCAGGCACAACACACACACACACACACACACACACACACACACACACACACACACACTGGCATCAGGCACAACACACACTGGCATCAGGCACAACACACACACACACACACACACACACACACACACACACACACACACACACACACACTGGCATCAGGCACAACACACACTGGCATCAGGCACAACACACACACACTGGCATCAGGCACAACACACACACACACACACACACACACACACACACACACACTACAACACACACTGGCATCAGGCACAACAAACACACACACACACACTGGCATCAGGCACAACAAACACACACACACACACTGGCATCAGGCACAACAAACACACACACACACACTGGCATCAGGCACAACACACACACACACACACACACACACACACACACTGGCATCAGGCACAACACACACACACACAGGCATCAGGCACAACAAACACACACACACACACTGGCATCAGGCACAACAAACACACACACACACACTGGCATCAGGCACAACACACACACACACACACACACACACTGGCATCAGGCACAACACACACACACACACACACACACACACACACTACAACACACACTGGCATCAGGCACAACAAACACACACACACTACAACACACACTGGCATCAGGCACAACACACACACACACACACACACACACACTACAACACACACTGGCATCAGGCACAACACACACACACACACACACACACACTACAACACACACTGGCATCAGGCACAGCACAACACACACACACACACACACACACACTACAACACACACTGGAACACACACTGGCATCAGGCACAACACACACACACTAACACACACTGGCATCTGTGTGTGTGTTTGGAGACAAATGTTCAGCATGTCTGGGTGAGTGTGAGTGTGTGTGTGTGAGTGTGTGTGTGTGAGAACAGTACCTGGGGGAGTGAGTGTGTGTGTGTGTGTGCAGTACCTGGGTGAGTATGGGATTGTTTTGGGTCGGATCTGATTGAAGGCAAACGTGAGTTTCTGAGCCGCTCTCTGCTGCTGAATTTCCTGTTCAGAAACACACACACACACACACACACACACACACACACACACACGTTCAGTGCTGGTGTTTACATGTAGTCAGTTAGGGGGAGGTTAGCTAACTCGTTCATCACAATCATCTGAATAGGATCATATTTAACAATATTGATATAAAAATACGAAGATGGAAATTATATTCCATTCAAATGCTGTGAGTGTTAGTGATAGTCACATGACTGGGGTGTGTGTGTGTGTGTGTGTGCGCGCAAGTCCACAAACATGGGAGACTTTCTGAATGAACATAAGTACTTTAATAGAAAGCAACATTTAAATATAATAGAATCAATGATTTATGAATAATTTACTGCCATTGTTTGTGACAATAACATTTAATCATGTGATCAATAGACCAGGAACGTTTTTGTTGTGAACGGGCCTTTACACTCTCAAACTCAGTCAAACACACATTATTCAGACACCAACATCTCTCACATGATCAGTTTATTCGCTATAGTTTAGAGAATGGTAATGAAATATGAGCAGAACTCAGTTGATGTTTGACTGGTTTTGTCCGTCCTTCTGTTAGACTGTCTCACACATGAATTATGTTGAATATCTGTCAGCTGTTAAATTTAACTACACAATTAGATAATACCAGTTTAGCTCAACCAATCACCAAGCAATGCTTCATTGTGTTCAGTCTGTGTGTGAAAAGAGCATTAGCAATTAAAGACAACACACTTCAGCAAAACATGATCAGCTCAAAGTGTCCCAATCGGAATCTCTGTGTTCTGTGTGTGTGTGTGTGTGTGTGTGTGATGAACACCTGTGTTCTGTGTGTGTGTTCGTACCCTGAGACAGAGGTGTAGGACTGTTTCCTCCTTGTAAATGGTTTGCCAGGTGTTGACGACCTCGGGCAGGAAGGACTTGACGATGTACAGGTGTCCGGGCTTGAGGATGTCGTACTCCGACCAGGTGCACAGCACCTTCAGCGCGCGCCGCAGGCCTCCGCCCATCTCCTCCTTACTGAGGAACTCGATCTTCGCGCAGAGCCCGCGCTGAGCCCACGACGACATGCTGTTGTTGATGCTGTTAGGAGAGCTCTCCTCCAGACGGTACACGGTCACGGGCTCTCCTGCACCACACACACACATCACACACACACAGTGATGCAGCGCAGGGCTGGCCGGTGTGAACACACACTAGGGCTGTCAAAATGGCTGAAAAGCTAAATTCGAATTTCTTTCTTAAATATTAGCAAAATTCTAATATTATGCGAATTCTTGATGCGGAGGAAGCAGAGCTGTAGTGTCTCCTGTGTCCACAAGAGGGCGCCATATAAACCACAGCAGGCGTCGCGTCTTTTATTGAACTGACATTCACTTTTTAAACTGCATTTACTTTTGAAATAATTGTTCTTAAAACAATTTCCTTAATGTGCGCGCAAGGAAAATGAGGTTACAGTAGCGCATGAAACTGTGTTTGTGCATCAGAGAAAACACACTTCAACACACAGCGTCATGAACTACACGAACACACAACAGCAGACACATTCAGAAACACACTTCTACTCTCTACATCTACAGATAGATCATCACACACACCAGACCCGAGTGCTGAGCGCTGTCACACACACACACACACACACACACTCGCACTCACTCACACACACTCTCACTCACATACACACACACACACACACACACTCACTCTCACACACACACTCTCCCTCACACTCACTCTCACTCACTCACACTCTCACACACACACACTCTCACAAACACACACACACTCACTCACTCACACTCTCACACACACACACTCTCACTCTCACACACACACACTCACACTCTCACTCTCACTCTCACACACACACTCACACGCACACACGCACACACACACACACTCTCACTCACACACACACACACACACACACACATACTCTCACTCTCACACACACACTCTCTCACACTCGTCAGGGTTTTCGTCAGCAGGAAGAACCTTTTCCCGCCATTTTTCCCATTAGCAACGCGATCCAGCGCTGTATACTGGATAAGCTAACAGAAGCTAACATGTCTCGCGCGCCTCGACACACCAAAAATTCGAATGCACAGTTTCTGTATTCGAATGTGCAGGTTTAAAAAAAAATTATACGAATATTCAAAATTCTAATTGTTATTTGACAGCCCTAACAAACACCGCCCAGAACTACATGAAATAAACAGCAAAGCATGATGGGACAGAAGGGCAGGAGTGTGTCTTACCTCGAGGGGGGACTGGGGTGAATGGAATACTCTGGGACAACCGCATCAGGTTATTACGCTCCACCGCTAACACACACACACACACACACACACACAGGGCTGATGTCAGAACACGTCACACACAGCTTCAAACCCAAACCACCATGTCTCAGCCAGTTAATGACACGTCTAGAGGCTCTCATTACAGTGTATGTGTTTGAGTGAGGCATTGTGGGTCGGGTTTAAATCAGGACACGTTTATGCTGTCAGGACATGGACAGAGACTGACCTGAGTACTGATAACTCTCCATGGGCTTGAACGGGGACCCGATCGCTGCTCCAAACACACAGAGCAGAGAGTTAGCATTACAACACACACACACACACACACACACCATGACATCATCACGGTCCCGATCCTATCAGGCGCAGTTCTGTGTCTGTGTGTGAATCACTGACTACGCTTACATGCACAACTTTTGTTTTTTAATTGGACTGAATTCATCCCGATTGATGAATCTGAGCGTAGTGTTAGCATGAACGCTAAACATGAGATCTGGTTTATGTGTGTGTTACGTCATTACGCTACTTTAACGTCATTGCGCTATTTCTACGTCATTACGCTACTTCAACGTCATTACGCTATTTCTACGTCATTACCCTATTTCTACGTCATTGCGCTATTTCTACGTCATTACCCTATTTCTACGTCATTGCGCTATTTCTACGTCATTACGCTACTTCAACGTCATTACGCTATTTCTATGTCATTACGCTATTTCTACGTCATCACGCTATTTCTACGTCATTACGCTATTTCTACGTCATCACGCTATTTCTACGTCATCACGCTATTTCTACGTCATTACGCTATTTCTACGTCATCACGCTATTTCTACGTCATTGCGCTATTTCTACGTCATTACGCTATTTCTACGTCATCGCGCTATTTCTACGTCATTGCGCTACTTCAACGTCATTACGCTATTTCTACGTCATTACGCTATTTCTATGTCATTACGCTATTTCTACGTCATCACGCTATTTCTACGTCATCACGCTATTTCTACGTCATCACGCTATTTCTACGTCATCACGCTATTTCTACGTCATTACGCTATTTCTACGTCATCACGCTATTTCTACGTCATTGCGCTATTTCTACGTCATTACGCTATTTCTACGTCATCACGCTATTTCTACGTCATTGCGCTATTTCTACGTCATTGCGCTATTTCTACGTCATTGCGCTACTTCAACGTCATTACGCTATTTCTACGTCATTACGCTATTTCTATGTCATTACGCTATTTCTACGTCATCACGCTATTTCTACGTCATTGCGCTATTTCTACGTCATTACGCTATTTCTACGTCATCGCGCTATTTCTACGTCATTGCGCTATTTCTACGTCATTGCGCTATTTCTACGTCATTGCGCTACTTCAACGTCATTACGCTATTTCTACGTCATTACGCTATTTCTATGTCATTACGCTATTTCTACGTCATCACGCTATTTCTACGTCATCACGCTATTTCTACGTCATCACGCTATTTCTACGTCATCACGCTATTTCTACGTCATTACGCTATTTCTACGTCATCACGCTATTTCTACGTCATTGCGCTATTTCTACGTCATTACGCTATTTCTACGTCATCACGCTATTTCTACGTCATTGCGCTATTTCTACGTCATTGCGCTATTTCTACGTCATTGCGCTACTTCAACGTCATTACGCTATTTCTACGTCATTACGCTATTTCTATGTCATTACGCTATTTCTACGTCATCACGCTATTTCTACGTCATCACGCTATTTCTACGTCATCACGCTATTTCTACGTCATCACGCTATTTCTACGTCATCACGCTATTTCTACGTCACCACGCTATTTCTACGTCATTACGCTATTTCTACGTCATCATGCTATTTCTACGTAATCACGCTATTTCTAAGTCATTACGCTATTTCTACGCTATTTCTACGTCATTACACTATTTCTACGCTATTTCTACGTCATTATGCTATTTCAAAAATCATTAACGCTACTTCTACGTCATTACGCTATTTCTACGCTATTTCTACGTCATTACGCTATTTCTACGTCATCACGCTATTTCTACGCTATTTCTATGTCATTACACTATTTCTACGCTATTTCTACGTCATTATGCTATTTCAAAAATCATTAACGCTACTTCTACGTCATTACGCTATTTCTACGCTATTTCTACGTCATTATGCTATTTCTACGTCATCACGCTATTTCTACGCTATTTCTACGTCATTACACGATTTCTACGTTATTTCTACGTCATTATGCTATTTCAAAAATCATTACGCTACTTCTACGTCATTGCGCTATTTCTACATCATTACTGTTTTTCATCATTAGTGTGTACATGCTCTCTCGATTGGATTAGAAAAGGACTAAACTCCCCTTTCAGTCGGGTCGATTAAGGCGTTTTACACGAAGGCTCTTCAGTGCGATCGAGCCGTCAGTCCCATTACTAACGGGTTATTTGGTTTCATGTAAATGCAGCCAGTGTCTGTGTGTGCAGCGCTGAAACGGACCAGCAGGGGTCAGACTTACAATCCTTGCGTGCGCCCAGGTGTGTGTGACGGGCGGCGTACAGACCCGCTGCAGCTGAAACACACACACACACACACACACACACACACACATCAGTTAGACATGTACACTACAGTCAGGATGTTTCTGCATCAGCTGATCATTAGATGTGATGAAACACTCACTGTTCGAGACGTCGTCTACTGGACTCCTGAACACAATGGGAGAAAAGCAAGAAAAACATTAATGACTAGAGTAAACTGAGTTCTAGTGAGTGACCGCAACAATCATTTATAAAAACACAATCACTGCACAAGTTAATTAGTTTCACACACAATGATGTCACAAGGACAGTTACTCACAGTTTGCTGGATTGAGCTGATTTACCCTGAGAATAAAAGACAAACAGCGTGTGTGAGTGTGTGTACATGTACACTGTATAAATAAGTTAATAAGTTGTAAATAAAGATTATTGAAGTATGTTTTACAAGAAAATTCTATTTGTCTACTTCAAAATTTCACATATAATTCAATGTGTTACTAGCTGTTATTTATTTTTTACACGTCATGTCAGGAACGAGGCGAGACCAAAGTGAACAATACAAAACAATAACAAATAGTTGTATATGTTATTTAAAGGCTCCTAATGTTGTTTTGGCGTCTCCTACAACAGGTTCACATTCATCCAAGCTCAAAAACACATTAATGTCCTCATAATCTCCACTGCAGCATCAGCTCTTTTCTCTGAAACGCTTCCATCAAAGATTCAGTCTCTCTAAGCTCCGCCTCTCTGAGAGCTGCTCTGCTCTGATTGGTCAGAAAGCAAACGCTCATTATCATATCTGAATCTCAGCTCTTGATCACAGTGATACGAACAGTGACGATGGCGTGGGTTTCACCGTATCAATCTCAGAAAACAGCGTCTTCTCCACACGAACAACACGAACCAAACTCTTCCAGTCTCAGATACACTACAGTGTTTGAGGGCGGAGCTAAGAGACGCTGCTCAGCCAATCAAGAACAGGTGGACATTATGCAAATTAGTTACAAACCGACGCGAGACTGAATAACGTTACAACATGAAAGGTCCGAAAAAGCATAATAGAAAGAAAAAAGAAAAGAAGACATTAAGATAGTAAATTTTTAAATATATCAGTTAAACATTTGTGTACTTTGAAATTAAATTTAAAATTTACTAGCAATTT
Organism: Scardinius erythrophthalmus; assembly: GCF_964197995.2. Classification (NCBI taxonomy): domain Eukaryota; kingdom Metazoa; phylum Chordata; class Actinopteri; order Cypriniformes; family Leuciscidae; genus Scardinius; species Scardinius erythrophthalmus. The sequence continues at coordinate 487,022 of NC_138228.1, forward strand.
CTGGACGTAAATGGCGTCTACACCAATTATTTTTTTTTTCCCTGGAGATCGTGATTGAGTGTTTGACTGACCGACAGCAGATCTTCGTAGCGCGAGACGTCCTCCAGCGACACACGCGTCCTCTCCTGCTTACTGAGTGCTGAAACACACACACACACACACACACACACACACACGCATAAAGAGATCGGACGCACACTTAAAGGATTATTTCACTTCAGAAATAAAATTCCCTGATAGTTTACTCTCGTCCGAGATGTTCATGTCTTTCTTTCTTCAGTGGAAAAGAAATGAAGGTTTTTAAGGAAAACACTCCAGGATGTTCCTCCATATAGTGTCTTCAATGGGGTCCAACGGGTCGAAGGTCCAGATGTGAGTTTCAGTGCAGCTTCAAAGTCTCGACACGATCCAGCCGAGGAATAAGAGTCTCATCTGGACACACCAGCGGACATTTTATAACAGAAATAAACATTTATATACTTTTAACCACAGATGCTGGTCTTGCTCTCGCTGTGATGCGACACACATTACGTCATCAGGGTGAAAGGTCACGCGTGTTCCGGTTTATAAATGTAGAGTAGAGCGAAAAACTCCATCTCAGTTTCTCCTCCAACTTCAAAATTGTCGACATCATTGTTTTACCTTTTATTTATTTGTTTCTTTGTGAATGGCGTTTGTCTCAGTCTTTGCAGGTTCTCTTAGTAAACACTAGTTCTGTTCTTACGCCTATGTCACCCTTGACCTTTCACCCTGATGACGTAATGTGTGTCGCATCACAGCGAGTGCAAGACCAGCATCTGTGGTTAAAAGTATATAAATGTTTATTTTGTTCTAAAATATCCGCTGGTGTGTCTAGATAAGACTCTTATTCCTCGGCTGGATCGTGTCGAGACTTTGAAGCTGCACTGAAACTCACATCTGGACCTTCGACCCGTTGGACCCCATTGAAGACACTATATGGAGGAACACCCTGGAGTGTTTCCCTCAGAAACCTTCATTTCTTTTCCACTGAAGAGTAAATAATCAGGGAATTTTGATTCTGAAGTGAACTAATCCTTTAAAATGAGTGTGTAAAGGAGTTCAGCGTGAGATCTGTGCTCATGATGTCATCAGCGAGCTGCTGAAACGGGCTGATGTTTACAGCGTTCACTGAAGTGTGCAACTCACTGGACTCTGGATGCAAGAAGGAAGGGTTTCTGTCGAACTCTGTGAATCCGGCGTACGAGTTCACCGTCCTCATGTGACCCTGCGACCCCGGCTGCGGAAAAACACACACAACATCCATCGGGATTGGGACACTCCTGAGGGAACCGTGGCATCTTTAGCGTTTAGAACTACACTGACCACATCTCGAGCCTTTCTGGACGGACTGGACTGACGACCGCTCACCGCACTCTCCTTAGGGAACGACCTCTGACCCTCAGACTCGTCCTTGTGACCCTCAGGCTCATCCTTGTGACCTTTAGACAAAAAAGGCAGAATGAGTCCAAAGGCATTTAAACCCTTGATCAGTGGATTACAGTCACCATGTGAAATGTTTCCCTCTGGTGACACTGATTTACACCCGTCTCGAACCAAACCCCAAACCAGCACCAGCCCGGGTTAGTGGAGTCTACCGCACTCTCACACACACACACACACACACACACGCACACGACAGCATTTTATTCACTCCCGAGGGACATTTAGTAAAAAGCGACCGGTTGAGATGAAACCACCTGAGGTCAGAGGTCACCCATCTCACCCTCTCTAAAGGCCCCGATACACTTCAGACGAAATCCCTGACTCTAACTGCTGTGATGTCATTTCCTACACAATCAGGACAGAACGAAGTTAATTTGGAGTTTCTCATGTTTAATACTTTTAATGCTGCTTTAAATCAATCTATTGTATAAAGTGTTGTCTTAAATAAACGTGGATGATCAGACGCTTTCTCAACTGCTGTTTTAAGCGCAGCACATATTTACATATTCATCTAAATGTGGAAGGCAAATTTATAAAGCAATGCGTTACTTTACTGTAATCTGATTACGTAATGAACGTTACTTGTAATGCGTTACTTGTTACGTTATTACATCAAGTCCAGTCACCTTTATATATACAGCGCTTTTTACAATACAGATTGTATCAAAGCAGCTTCACAGCATGCGCGTTTCCATCACAGATTTGCGCAAAACTTTTGTGATGTTTTCTAATGTCGACAAAAACTATTGCGAAATGACGGCATTTCCATTAACCGATGTTATGCGACTAAAACTACATTTTTTCCTCTCGCGATAAGTTCAATCATTCCAAAAACATGGCAACGGACGTTGGTAGGTTTCTGTACTATATCCCAGCCACTGCACTGGCCATTATTATTAACAGAAGGAGATGTATGTGTGTTTTCCCAGCATTAATGGTGTGGAACGACCCTTATTATACTGTGAGCGGCTCATATGAGGAGTTTCTGGGTGTTTCTCCCTCAGTTCTGCTCCGAGATCTTGATTGTGGCATTTATTTGAGGTTCAGAATCCATTATTCCTGTCATTCTTTTGTCTTATATGAATTTAATAAAGAACTTTCTTGTATTCTGTCCAAACACACCGCATCATCTGCGTCAGGTGACTGTAAATGTGCAAAAACTGTTTCCATTGCAGTTTTGCAAAATATTTATTTTTCGAATTGCCTGAAAAAAACCCTCATGCGAGCGTAAAAAAATTGCGATAAATGGGAGTTTTTGCAAAACTGACGTGTTTCCATTGGCCGTATTTTCAATTCGCACTTTCAATTTGCACAATTTGAAGGGTAATGGAAATGCGGCTAGTGATAAGTAAATAATACAACAAAGTTTGTTTCTAGAAGAAAATTGCATCATCGTCCACCCTAAGTAAGGCAGATCAATAATATTGTTGAATATTAAATGTCCCCAAGCCAGAAGCCAAGGAACCGAAACTCCATCAGTGACAGAATGGAGGAATAAACCTCGGGAGAACCCAGACTCAGTCGCTCAGTTCTCCTCTGGCCAACGAGCGAACAGTGTGTGATTATGATTATGATACAGGCAGCATTACAGGTCAGAGGTCAGATTGGATCAGAACATTCAGAATAGGGTTAGGGTTAGGCTAGTAAAAGTTGTCTGATTACGTAATTATCGGAAGTAATCTGATGAATAATTGATGTTGCTTGTGACTACTTTATAGAAGAATCTGAAGCTGTAATTCTAACTAAAACCAACACTGACACTTTTCATGTTTAATACTATAAATTTGCTGCTTTAAAGCAATCTATTGTATAGATTGTTGTATAAATAAACGTGACCAGATGATCAGATGCTGTCTCAACTGCTGTTTTCTCGCCGCTACTGTGTGTTTATTTCGTTATTCAGAGGAGAGCGCCGCACATATGTACATACTCATCTAAATGTGGAAGGCGTTGGGATGTTCGCTAACAGTGTGTCATTGCTAAGGTATTTCAAACTTCTTTTTAACCCCAAGCAAAGAACTTCGGCGTGAGTATATCGGGGCCTTAACACACACAGGGGCATGCAGAGGGTCAAGGGTCAAGGTTAGGGCGGGGTTATGCGTCATTTATCCCCGATTCCCAGTGGTGGACCGAAGCCAAACCTCCGGTTCTCTGCCTGAGCCTGTGTAGCGCACGTCTGCAGCGGCCGTCCTTCGTGTAGCGCCGGGGCCGGAGCTCAGGGGCCCGAGGGAGACCCGGGAGCGGCGTGTTTCTGTCGGGCCGGTCAGTGGTGAGGTCTTGCTCTCTAACCTCATCATCATCATCATCCTCATCATCAGAGAAGGCATGATTCACGTATCCCTCACATCCGGGCTCACTTATGACCAGCACTGGCAGGCCTTCCTCAACACTCTCCTCATACTCACCCACGAAGGCCCCGAACTCCACGGCGCTGTGCGATGGCTCCGTCTGCGAGTGCCTGGAGTCTGCGAGCTGTGACGGCGTGCTGACGAAGAACGTAGCCGATGCCGCTGGAGCGCTAACGAGGCTGCCATGACCCGTGTCTGAGCGAATGGAGCGTCTGTGCGAGTGAAAGCGCGTTAGCGACTGTGGGAAGGCGCAGCTGGAGGATCCCAACTCGACCGGGAACGGAGCGCGTCTATCCAGGCTCATAGGAAGCTCCGCCCCCTGAAGCCCTTCGGCTCCGCCCCCGAACAGCGACTCTGCTATGCTAGCGGCGGGCGGCAGGAACCCCACACTGCAGCGCACCAGCGCGCTCGACTTCGAGTGTCCCGTCAGGTCGGGCACCAGGTTCTTGGAGACGCTGAGCTCACGCGTGATCTGGTTGTGCACTTTGCTAGCCTCAGACGCGCGCTGGGCTGTTAGCGCCTTTAGCGTGTCCACCGTGAGCGCCGAGAGGTCCTGCAGGTGTCCGATCTGAGAGTCCAGCGTGTGCAAAGAGCGCTTGATGAAGTTCACCTTGTTTCCAACCTCCTTCAGCTGCACACACATCGTTTCCACCCTGAAACACACACACACAGGCATATTTATGTTCATGTAGACCAGAGTTCTCAAACCGGTTCCACGGAGGGCCTAGTGTATGCAGGTTTTTGGTCTTTCCCTTCAATTAGTGCCCAATTAAGACCTAGACTACCAGGTGAGGGGAGATCTTAACCAATTAGTGACCTACTCAATCAGTTTGGTTCAAGGTAAAAGAGAAAACCTGCATACACTAGGCCCTCCGTGGAACCGGTTTGAGACCACTGATGTAGACTCTTCTCCAAATCTACTTTCACCATATTAAAGTTCTACAGTTTAAAAGCCACTTAATATTCAGTAATATTACTGATGAGAACAAAACATGGACTAAATTAATTTGAAGAGTAATGACATATAGTCTTCTGTACAAATCTCCCAGACCTGTCGGACGTGAGTCTGATTCTCTCTTCACTCCCAGAGTGAAACTGATCGTCTTTCTCGTGGAAGTACGTCTCTACGCACTGCTCCTCGAAATCGTGCAGCTTCTTCTGGTCCTCCTCGGTCAGGAAGAGCTCTGCGGGCAAACAGGGCATCACGTTTAAAGTTTTTCTTTAAACAGCACAAATAAAATGAATACCATACGGCCAAATCAATTAAATCATCGCCTTTTGAAATTTAATATTGACATCAAGCTATATCGTGATTCCTGGTTTTTGAACCCCAAATGTCAGATATCCTGAAATGATAATTAAGACTATTGTTATACCATTTAAGATATTTAAGACTGATACAGATGAATTTAAGAGTTTTAGAGGACACATTAGACCAGGGATGGGCAACTTCGGTCCTGGAGGGCCACTGTCCTATAGAGTTTAGCTCCAACCCTGAAAAAAATAAAATAAATCACCTGCCTGTAACTTTATAGTAATCCTGAGGACCTTGATTAGCTTGTTCATGTGTGTTTGATTAGGGTTGGAGCTAAACTCTGTAGGACATTGGCCCTCCAGGACCGAAGTTGCCCATCCCTGCATTAGACAGTGTAACTGTCATTGTAACAGTCAGTGTAACAGTGTAACAGTAAGTGTAACAGTCAGTGTAACTCATGTAACTGTCATTGTAACAGTCAGTGTAACAGTGCAACAGTCAGTGTAACTCTTGTAACTATCAGTGTAACTCATGTAACTGTCATTGTAACAGTCAGTGTAACAGTGCAACTGTCAGTGTAACAGTAGCTACGTTTACATGGACACAATCGGAATGAAATCAATCCGATTGATGAATCCGAACAAGGTGTTTACATGAATGATAAATAAAGTAATCGGGTTGATGTGCGCGTTTATATGTCACAAGTTTCAAATCGGATCTGATGTTTTGACATGCGCACACTGCACGAATATACAGACTTTCCCGCATAAATATTCTCATCTATTGGTTCTTTATTTGTTTTAAACAGCAGACGTAATATTAATTCGTCTCTGGTCATAATTTAGAGCATATTAACCGTTTTGCCGTGCTGCTTATTGATCACGCAGTAAAAATGCCCCTCCCCGCAGCCAAAACCAGTCGTCTGTGGATGAGAATCCAAAACAAGCACTGGTGGGACGTTGTCCTGCTTCACTTCACAGACGCGCGAGTGAAATTAGGATTTTAGAATGACGGGAAACTTATTAATATGACACTTTATTCAACAGGAAGAACAGCTCGTTCCGCGCGTCATACGTCATTACGCTATTTAACGTCATCGCACATGCGCAGTCCTTTTAGTTTCGGTTTTCAATCCGATCAAGTGTTTACATGTTCTCTCGATCGGATTACAAAAGGGATAAACCACCCCTTTCAATCGGATCGAAATTTCATTCGGATCGAGCTCAATCGGATCGATTAAGGTGTTTACATGAGGGTTTTTTAGTCCGATTGAGCCGTCAGTCCGATTATAAGTGTCCATGTAAACGCAGCTAGTGTAACAGTCAGTGTAACTCATGTAACTGTCATTGTAACAGTCAGTGTAACAGTGCAACTGTCAGTGTAACAGTGTAACAGTGTAACAGTAAGTGTAACAGTGTAACAGTCAGTGTAACTCATGTAACTGTCATTGTAACAGTCAGTGTAACAGTGCAACTGTCAGTGTAACAGTGTAACAGTCAGTGTAACAGTCAGTGTAACTCATGTAACTGTCATTGTAAGTCAGTGTAACAGTGCAACTGTCAGTGTAACAGTGTAACAGTCAGTGTAACTCATGTAACTATCATTGTAACAGTGCAACTGTCAGTGTAACAGTGTAACTGTCAGTGTAACAGTGTAACAGTCAGTGTAGCAGTGCAACTGTCAGTGTAACAGTCAGTGTAACAGTGCAACTGTCAGTGTAACAGTGTAACAGTCAGAGTAACCGTCAGTGTAACTCATGTAACTGTCATTGTAACAGTCAGTGTAACAGTGCAACTGTCAGTGTAACTCGTGTAACTATCAGTGTAACAGTGTAACAGTCAGAGTAACCGTCAGTGTAACTCATGTAACTGTCAGTGTAACAGTCAGTGTAACAGTGCAACTGTCAGTGTAACAGTGTAACAGTCAGAGTAACCGTCAGTGTAACTCATGTAACTGTCATTGTAACAGTCAGTGTAACAGTGCAACTGTCAGTGTAACTCGTGTAACTATCAGTGTAACAGTGTAACAGTCAGTGTAACTCATGTAACTGTCATTGTAACAGTCAGTGTAACAGTGCAACTGTCAGTGTAACAGTGTAACAGTCAGTGTAACAGTGTAACAGTCAGTGTAACTCATGTAACTGTCATTGTAACAGTCAGTGTAACAGTGCAACTGTCAGTGTAACAGTGTAACAGTCAGTGTAACTCATGTAACTATCATTGTAACAGTGCAACTGTCAGTGTAACAGTGTAACTGTCAGTGTAACAGTGTAACTGTCAGTGTAACAGTGCAACTGTCAGTGTAACAGTGTAACCGTCAGTGTAACTCATGTAACTGTCAGTGTAACAGTGCAACTGTCAGTGTAACAGTGTAACCGTCAGTGTAACAGTCAGTGTAACAGTGTAACAGTCAGTGTAACTCATGTAACTGTCATTGTAACAGTCAGTGTAACAGTGCAACTGTCAGTGTAACAGTGTAACAGTCAGTGTAACTCATGTAACTATCATTGTAACAGTGCAACTGTCAGTGTAACAGTGTAACTGTCAGTGTAACAGTGCAACTGTCAGTGTAACAGTGCAACTGTCAGTGTAACAGTGCAACCGTCAGTGTAACAGTGTAACCGTCAGTGTAACTCATGTAACTGTCAGTGTAACAGTGCAACTGTCAGTGTAACAGTGTAACCGTCAGTGTAACCGTCAGTGTAACAGTCAGTGTAACAGTGCAACTGTCAGTGTAACAGTCAGTGTAACAGTGTAACAGTCAGTGTAACAGTGCAACAGTCAGTGTAACAGTGCAACAGTCAGTGTAACTCATGTAACTGTCATTGTAACAGTCAGTGTAACAGTGCAACAGTAAGTGTAACAGTCAGTGTAACTCATGTAACTGTCATTGTAACAGCCAGTGTAACAGTGCAACAGTCAGTGTAACCCGTGTAACTATCAGTGTAACAGTGTAACTCATGTAACTCATTGTAACAGTCAGTGTAACAGTGCAACTGTCAGTGTAACAGTGTAACAGTAAGTGTAACAGTGTAACTCATGTAACTGTCATTGTAACAGTGCAACAGTCAGTGTAACAGTCAGTGTAACAGTGCAACTGTCAGTGTAACAGTGTAACAGTGCAACTGTCAGTGTAACAGTCAGTGTAACAGTGCAACAGTCAGTGTAACAGTGTAACAGTCAGTGTAACAGTGCAACTGTCAGTGTAACAGTCAGTGTAACAGTGCAACTGTCAGTGTAACAGTGCAACAGTCAGTGTAACAGTGTAACAGTCAGTGTAACAGTGCAACTGTCATTGTAACAGTGTAACAGTCAATGTAACAGTGCAACTGTCAGTGTAACAGTCAGTGTAACAGTCAGTGTAACAGTGCAACTGTCAGTGTAACAGTCAGTGTAACAGTGTAACTGTCAGTGTAACTTGTGCAACTTAGTTTTAGACCGGTTACTTGGTCCGTAGGTGCTGCTGTCCTTCTTCCTCTTCCTGCAGATGGACGACAGGACCGACGCCATGTGGCTGAGCAGAATCAGCGGTGGCGGCAGAATGGGCTTGTCGTGATACGCCATGATGAAGTGGTAGCGCTGATACTTCCACACCAGGTTAGATATGGACTTCACCTGCAGGTACACGTTACTGCAGAGAAACGGCACGGTCAGTTATCATGACAAATGGAGAACACACGCACGCGCAGGCGGGCGTAGCGGCGGGTCACTCACTTAAAGAAGGCGATGAGCAGGTTCACCATCAGTATGTACTGGACGAACAGATAGACGGCCTGCAGCAACGGCGTCAGCCACACTCCCGTGTCACACAGCTGCTTAGCATGATCCTCGCTCGAGTTCGCACACACTGCAAACACACACGTCACATGTAACTGAGGCTGATGACATCACTAGCATTACTATGTGCTACATACAACTTTTAATTTTAGCAATGCTGAAATCAACATCAACTAAGATTAATAAATTCTGTTGAAGTATTTTACATTGTTAGTTCATGAGAGTTAACTAATGTTAACAAATGAAACCTTATTGTAAAGTGTTTTCCGTTCATTTAATGATGTTTTAGCAGATCTTAGGGTTCGGGTTAGTAAGGGTTGGTTAGTTTTTCCCACATGTTACAGTCATGAGAATTTGGAAAGGGTTTAAAAGTGTTTGATTGTAATGTTAGATAAATGGTGTGCTAACGCTAGTTTTGTTTTGTTCTGTGTGCGAGTCTCCAGGGGTTTACCGTCAATCTCGTACGCATAAACTTCACCATACATCATCCAGTATGGCTGGAAAACCACATCTTTGGCCAAAGTCCATGAAGGCTCCTCATTTGGGTACAAAATGGCTTTACGAGGAACCCCGAAACTCAGCAGCACAACAGCCATAATGACCACGATATAGAACATGTTGGCCACCTGTGCAAAGAGCGAACAAACACGCCGATCGACAACAAGTACTCAACACCGCATGAGTTCACCAGCTGTGATGGGCAAAGTTATTTTTAAAAGTAATGTTATGATACTGTTGTAATGTGTTACTTTTTACATTATAAAAGTTGTCAGATTACATAATGCCCATTACTTGTAATGTGTTACTTGTTACATGAATTTTTTTTATCTGATTACGTAATGGCCGTTACTTGTAACATTAAAAAAAGTAATCTGATTACATAATGCCATTACTTGTAATGCATTACTCGTTACATAAAGTAATCTGACTACGTAATGGCCATTACTTGTAACATTAAAAAAGTAATCAGATTACATAATGCCGTTACTTGTAACGCAACACCCACAACACTCTTCACAAGCGCTCACCATCTTCCCGATCATCATGACGTACGGCCCCGCCTGCTGATTGACAGCCAGAATATCCAGCAGCCGCACGTACCAGAAGATGATGTTCAAGCAGTAAACGATCCGGCCCGCGACAGACACGCTAGGATCGCCGAAGCGCAGACCGAAGCCTACGAAGAACATTAGGATGGCCAGGAAGTCAGAAATGTTGAAGTAGTCACTGAACCACACTTTAATCTTCTGACTGATTTTCCCTCCTTCAGACATGAACATCTAGAGAGGAAACACACAAATACACACAATACAGACAATCATCAGAAGGATTGGTTAACGCTCAGCCGAAACTCGTTGGATTGTAACAAATGCTGCTCAAAAACTTAAACATTTCTGATCTGCCCCACTCAAACATCTGAACACACACACACACCTCTCGTATCTTCTCCACCGCGAGCGTGAAGATGTACAGAATGACGATCCACTCCTGAGGAGACGGAAGGGGCTCCATTTTCACCAACACCACGAATGAATACAGCATCAGGAACCCGATATAAAAGAGCTGCAACACACAAAACTATCATATGAAGACAGTGCTGAGCATGAAGAGTGAAGCTTCGCTAGAGCTCAGATCTCCTCACAGACACACAGCAGATCACGCTCAGTCAGTCTTCATGAAGGGCCAGTTATACAGTTTAGAGAGACAAATATCATCACAATCAAGCATCACAGAGAGATGGGAAATAAACACAGACTGCATCAGTCTCCTGGATTTAGATCAAATGTCTATGAAATCCATTTGATTTTGTCACCAAATTCTGTGTTAATTTTTCTATGTTGTGTGTTTTATGATTGTCAACAAAATAAACAGTGATAATCAAATTAATTCAATAACTATTTTAAATTATAAACAAATGAAACAATTACTTTACTAAAGTGCATTGCATTTCTGTCATAATTTTTTCAGGTTATTAAACCAATCATTTATTTGGTGGTTTCTACTGAAGTTTCTGTGTGTATTTCATTTAATGTACTTTTGATTTATTAATCCAAAAATGGCCAAATTCTGTGATATTTGCTTTACAGTAAATTCTATGACTGGATTTTCTGCATCACAGAACTCTAGGTATCAGTTGTGTGTTTGACCCGATTGCGCAGTTGCTCAAGAATTGTTTACTGTAGCCGAGCGATCAAAGAGTCATGATGATTCAGATCACACACACACACACACACACACACACAACAATCATTTGCTTTTCAGAAAATCTTTAATTCACATTCACCTCAACACACTTCAGCTTATGAGAAACAACAGATGAATGATCAACCAGCACTGCACGCGCACACACACACACACGGTTGAAATGTCACTAGTAAACCTTCCACTAGTTCTGAGATGTTTATCTGTGTAACACAGTGAGTTTATGCAGGGACGAGTGTCTCTGATACTATCGCATGGGAACCACAATCCAGAACACTTATTAAAGAGTTGGAGATGACACACACACACACACACACACAGAGAGAGCGTGAGAAAAGAGTCATACGTACCGTGTTGAACCAGAACTTGACGATGGGCGCGTGGTAAAACGCGTAGAACTTGCGAGTGATGGGTAATCGGCGCGAGCGGACGTGGACCTCCGATTCACATTTGATTTCTGCGTTCTCGTTCATACGCACTTCCTTAAACACATCCTGACACACACACACACACAGCTGTCAAAACACGGCAACGAGTGCAGATGTTCTTCCTCAGGGTTTCTGTCCCGTTTTCCAGCACAAATACACACAAATTCTTAAATCAAGACACATTTACTGGAGATATTAAGTATTGTTTATTGAAAAATGTATGAAAATTAAGTTTGTGCTTAAAACAAGAACAAATATCTGCCAATGGAGTCAGAAAAATAAACCTAATTCAAAGGGAAAACAAGATTATTTTGTTCTTGTTTTAAGCACAAACTTTTTTTCAGTAAACAAGACTTAATGATGTTCTTCCTCAGTGTTTCTGTCTGGTATATCTAAAATATTTAAACATTCTTTAATCAAGATACATTTACTGGAGAAGCAGAATAACTGAAGATATTAAGTCTTGTTTACTGAAAAAAGTGAGTTTATGCCTAAAACAAGAACAAATATCTGTCAGTGAGGTCAGAAAAATAAATAAACTTAATTTAAAGGGAAAACAAGATTATTTTTCTGACATTGGCAGATATTAGTTCTTGTTTTAAGCCTAGCCCTTTCAGTAAGCAAGACTTAATATCTTCAGTCATTTTGGTTCACCAGTAAATGTCTCTTGATTTCAGAATGTTTAGATATTTGTGCTGGAAAACAAGACAGAAACACAGATCATTTGTTCCAGTGCGATTGTGCAAGAACACTTGAAAACACACACTTGTGTAAAGATTGACAGTTTTCTGAGGATCAGTGGGCAGAGCGACGGCCAAGGCACGTTATCAGCCGTGGAGTGTGTTAAACATCTCCTCAGGGTGTGCGTTTACCATCTGTATGTCGTCGGGGTTCTGCAGGTTGTGCTCGCTGTCCTCCATGCTCTGGTGGGCGTCCTGGGACTGGGGGATGTGGGACATCTCCGCTTTGGTCTTGTACTCCAGCAAGAGGATGGCAGGAGGAACGAGGATGCTCAGGATCACCTGCGCACACACACACACACACACACATAAACCAAAGCATTCTTACAAACTTGTTCATTTCTTACATTTCAAACTTGTAATTAAGTTGAATTATTATTGTGTGTAATTCTTCTTGGTGTTTCTCTGCACTTCTACAGAATAAACGTATATCTGCAACTTCTCCATTTCGGCAAGGGCTGGTTTTTACAGTTTTTTTTATTCTTTTATGTAATTGGTATATTATAGGAGCCTATTTGATGATGGGTGTGTTTTACTTCAGATCAATGTTTGTGTTTCTGAGGCTTTCATGAATCGTGAATGGTACTATATTTATATCGTCATTGATATTGTTATCGCAATGAATACCAGAAAATGATGTGTGTTATCGTACTTCTGCGGGGCATATTTGCCATGTGTGTGTGTGAGACGCCCTCTGGTGTTCAGAGGGATATGTGTGTGTGTGTGTGTGTGTGTGTGGCCCTCTGGTGTTCAAAAGGGATGTGTGTGTGTGTGTGTGTGTGTGTGTGTGTGTGTGTGGCCTTTGCCAAATCGCGTGCGTTTTCGTTGCGATTAATTGTGCAACCCTGCCAGAAAACATGGTGATATAGTCCGTGTGGCCCCTGCCGCCTGCTAACTGCATGATGAGTGTCATCAGTGCGCTGTACCTTGTACCAGGAGTTCTTGCGCATGTTGAGGCGGCCCATCCACATGTCGGACAGCAGCATCTGTGTGCAGGTGTGAGCCACGAAGGGCCGGAGCCGCGACGACACCGCCAGCTTCAGACACGTGGAGTTGCTCCAGTTCTTCAGCTCGTACGTCAGCAGCTTCATGGCCATCGTCTCGTCCTGCCGGAACGACTGCTCCAGCAGATCCACCGCCAGCGTGCCGAACTCACTGACACACACACACACACACACACACACACACACACCGTCATCACTACAGCACTTCATACCGTACAGCTTCACCGTAATGAACAGAATCAATAATGCACATCATCAAATATGAGATCATTCAGATTCAGCAGCTCTGGAAGACAACAGTGTCATGGTTTATTATACAGCGCTTTTTACAATACAGTGTTTCAGCAGCTTTACAGAGATAACAGGAAATAATGCAACAAAGTTTGTTTCTAGAAGAAAATAGCATCACAGTCCAGCTTAAGGAAGATCAGTGATGTTTCATTTCTGTTGTGAAAAAGTTGTTAATGTTCACATATATATATATATCCGCTCTGGAGAAAACCCTGATGTCATCGTCCAGCTCAGTTCTCATATAATGCTGTCAATGCAGGAGATCAATAATATTGTTATATATTGAATATTAAATTAAATGTCCCCAACTAAAGCCAAAAGCCAGTGGCGACAAAGGCGACAATTCAGATCGATTCTGTTTTTGACACCAGTTCAGATTCACTTTGAGCTTCATTTCCAGCATCTGACCCTGATTCTCAGACTGATCGTGACGGGATTGGGAATCGTTAGAACTTTAACGATTCCGATTTCGATTCTAATAAGATTAAAAAAATAAATAAAATAAAAAAGTAGATGTCATTTTTATTTAGTCTTATTGCAAACGATTTAATTGTAGCTGAATATCATAAACAAAAATCAACAAAGAACACTAACACAAGGAGCGTTTGCCTGTGAAAACACACTGGAAAGACAACTAGCCAAACTAATATAAACTTCAAGCTTTATTAAAGCTACACTGTGTCATTTTTTAAGTTGATTCTTAGCAAAAAACACTTTGTTCTATCAAAAGTATATGTGCTCATTCATGTGTAATTACTTCCACCTACTAATCAAGGATTCTCATAAGTGTAAAATCTGCCATTTATAATACATACGAGCGAGTCGCTCAACTGGCGGCAGCCATGTTGCGCCTCCATCTTGAAAATACATTAGCCAAAGAGGGACATAACTGGAAATTCAAGCTTCGCCTTTCGCGCTTTACACTCAGTGACACCGTGACGAATGCGAGGGGGAGATTAGGAGATTACTCGCGACTGCCGGCAGATCTGAGAGATTGCTGATGGAGGATCACGCCTATTCTCGAGGACATGTGGCAGAGTCGCCAAGGAAGCGAAAGATAGAATTAAAACGTCAACGCCACAGGCAAATCAGCAAGACCAAAGTCAATATTGGAGTAAATTTTCCCAGATGGAAAGAGCTCATGAGGAGCAAAGATTTTAAAACGGACGCCGAAGTTGCCTGCTTTCTTCTCGACAGGTAATCCAGCCTATCTGTGTAAATTTGAAGTTTTATAGTTGCTTGTCTAACCATAGCATGATTGTGCATAACGCCAGAACGACCTCTAGTAAAACTTGCGTTACTTTTCCTCGCGTCAATGGTGAAAGAGTATTGTTTACCTAGTACCATAAATCTGTGCTGCGACGGATCACAGGTGATGAATAGTTTTAAAGGCGCAATTGGACGAAGTCGAACTGGAAGCCATGTTAATCTTGGAATAATACGGCCACCGTAGGAGTTAAAACGCCCTCAGAATTGAAAGGAATAGAAACTAATATTCGCTGGGTAGTCATATACAATTTCACCGCTAGATGGGGGAAAATACCACACAGTGTAGCTTTAAAGACAAGTAAACACTAATTAAAAAAGAGCAAATAATTTTTTTGCAACAACTAGATACAACTGAACAAAGAAACAGACGGCTGCAGGAATATTAGTGCTATTATAGAGACGGCTGCAGGAATATTAGTGCTGTCACTTTAAGAGCTGCACGGATCCAATATACTGATACACATCTGTGGAAAACACAGAAAACTGAGTCTCTCGCGCTTGAGTGGCTTAAAGTCATACTGAAATGTTCACAGAGGAATCGAAATGTTAATTTTATAACAAGTATCCGATTCCTGACCTCAAGTATTTTCGATTCCCAGCCCTGACCGTGACTCACTTGGAATACTCCTTCAGCTCCTCCGAGGTGTCGTCCACCACGTCGCTCTTCTTGGCCTCGTAGCCCATGGAGCGCAGCAGTTTGCAGGCCACCAGGGCTTTGGCGGTGGACTCCTCTCCGTGCTGCCAGAAGAACAGGGACATCTTCTGCCTCTTCATGAGCACGGCCCACACCAGCAGCTCGTTGAACGGGTACGGGAAGCGTCGAGTCTCGGGATCGTCGATGTCCACCACCTCCTCTCGGCTCTTCTTCTTCTGCTGCTCTGACGCCGAGTCCGGCTGAGGGACGACCAGACGGTTAGAGCAGAGATACTTTCTCACACTCTCTCACACTCACTCTCTCACACTCACTCTCTCACACTCTCTCACACTCTCTCACACTCTCTCACACTCTCTCACTCACACTCTCTCACACTCTCTCACACTCTCTCACACTCTCTCTCACACTCTCTCTCACACTCTCTCACACTCTCTCACACTCTCTCACACACGCTCACACTCGCTCACACTCGCTCACACACTCTCTCTCACACACTCACTCTCTCTCACACACTCACTCTCTCTCACTCTCTCTCACACGCTCTCACTCTCTCTCACACGCTCTCACACGCTCTCACACGCTCTCACACGCTCTCACACGCTCTCACACGCTCTCACACGCTCTCACACGCTCTCTCACGCTCTCTCACGCTCTCTCTCACACTCGCTCACACACGCTCACACACGCTCACACTCGCTCACACACTCTCTCTCACACACTCACTCTCTCACACACTCACTCTCTCACACACACGCTCACTCTCACACTCGCTCACGCTCTCACACGCTCTCACACGCTCTCACACGCTCTCACACGCTCTCACACGCTCTCACACGCTCTCACACGCTCTCACACGCTCTCACACGCTCTCACACGCTCTCACACTCTCTCACACTCTCTCACACACGCTCACACTCGCTCACACTCGCTCACACACTCTCTCTCACACACTCACTCTCTCACACACTCACTCTCTCACACACTCACTCTCTCACACACACACTCGCTCACACTCGCTCACACTCGCTCTCACACGCTCTCACACGCTCTCACACTCTCTCACACACGCTCACACTCGCTCACACTCGCTCACACACTCTCTCTCACACACTCACTCTCTCACACACTCTCTCTCACACACTCACTCTCTCACACACTCACTCTCTCACACACTCACTCTCTCACACACACACTCGCTCACACTCGCTCTCACACACTCTCTCTCACACACTCTCTCTCACACACTCTCTCTCACACACTCACTCTCTCACACACTCACTCTCTCACACACTCACTCTCTCACACACTCACTCTCTCACACACTCACTCTCTCTCACACACTCACTCTCACACGCTCACGCTCTCACACGCTCTCACACGCTCTCACACGCTCTCACACGCTCTCACACGCTCTCACACGCTCTCACACGCTCTCACACGCTCTCACACGCTCTCACACGCTCTCACACTCTCTCTCACACTCGCTCACACTCGCTCACACACACTCTCTCTCACACACTCACTCTCTCACACACTCACTCTCTCACACACTCACTCTCTCTCACACACTCACTCTCACACTCGCTCACACTCTCACACGCTCTCACACGCTCTCACACGCTCTCACACGCTCTCACACGCTCTCACACGCTCTCACACGCTCGCTCACGCACACTCACGCACACTCACGCACACTCACACTCGCTCACGCACACTCACGCACACTCACGCACACTCACGCACACTCACGCACACTCACGCACACTCACGCACACTCACGCACACTCACGCACACTCACACTCGCTCAAACTCACACTCGCTCACACTCTCACACTCTCACACTCACTCACACTCACTCACTCACTCACTCACACTCACACTCACTCACTCTCTCACTCACACACTCTCACTCACACACTCTCACTCACACACTCTCACTCACACACTCTCACTCACACTCTCTCACTCTCTCTCACACTCTCTCACACACTCGCCTCTCACTCTCTCTCACACTCTCTCACACTCTCTCACACTCTCTCACACTCTCTCACACTCTCTCACACTCTCTCACACTCTCGCTCACACTCTCGCTCACACTCTCGCTCACACTCGCTCACACTCGCTCACACTCTCACACGCTCTCACACGCTCTCACACGCTCTCACACGCTCTCACACGCTCACACACGCTCACACTCGCTCACTCTCTCACACACGCTCACACTCGCTTACACTCGCTCACTCTCTCACACACTCTCACACTCGCTCACACTCTCACACTCACGCTCACACACGCTCACACTCTCACTCACTCTCGCACACGCTCTCACACGCTCACACTCGCTCACACTCGCTCACTCTCTCACACACGCTCACACTCGCTCACACTCGCTCACACTCGCTCACACTCGCTCACACTCGCTCACACTCGCTCACACGCTCTCACACGCTCTCACACGCTCTCACACGCTCTCACACGCTCTCACACTCTCTCTCACACTCTCTCTCACACTCGCTCACACACGCTCACACTCGCTCACACACTCTCTCTCACACACTCACTCTCTCACACACTCACTCTCTCACACACTCACTCTCTCACACACTCACTCTCTCTCACACACTCACTCTCACACTCGCTCACGCTCTCACACGCTCTCACACGCTCTCACACGCTCTCACACTCGCTCACACTCGCTCACACTCGCTCACACACTCTCTCTCACACACTCACTCTCTCACACACTCACTCTCTCACACACTCACTCTCTCACACACTCACTCTCTCTCACACACTCTCTCTCACACACTCACTCTCTCACACACTCACTCTCTCACACACTCACTCTCTCACACACTCACTCACTCTCACACACTCACTCTCACACTCGCTCACGCTCTCACACGCTCTCACACGCTCTCACACGCTCTCACACGCTCTCACACTCTCGCTCACACACTCTCTCTCACACACTCACTCTCTCACACACTCACTCTCTCTCACACACTCACTCTCTCTCACACACTCACTCTCACACTCGCTCACACTCTCACACGCTCTCACACGCTCTCACACGCTCTCACACGCTCGCTCACGCACACTCACGCACACTCACGCTCACACTCGCTCACGCACACTCACGCACACTCACGCACACTCACGCACACTCACGCACACTCACGCACACTCACGCACACTCACTCACTCTCACACTCGCTCAAACTCACACTCGCTCACACTCTCACACTCACTCACTCACTCACTCACTCACTCACTCTCACACACTCTCACTCACACACTCTCACTCACACTCTCACTCACTCTCTCTCACTCTCTCTCACACTCTCTCACACTCTCTCACACACTCTCACACTCTCTCACACACTCGCTCACACTCGCTCACATTCGCTCACACTCGCTCACACTCTCACACGCTCTCACACGCTCTCACACGCTCTCACACGCTCTCACACGCTCACACACGCTCACACACGCTCACACACGCTCACACTCGCTCACTCTCTCACACACGCTCACACTCGCTCACACTCGCTCACACTCGCTCACACTCTCACACTCGCTCACACTCTCACACTCTCACACTCACGCTCACACTCTCACTCACTCTCACACACTCACGCACACACTCTCA
Source organism: Scardinius erythrophthalmus (assembly GCF_964197995.2). Classification (NCBI taxonomy): domain Eukaryota; kingdom Metazoa; phylum Chordata; class Actinopteri; order Cypriniformes; family Leuciscidae; genus Scardinius; species Scardinius erythrophthalmus. Next base: position 506,107 of record NC_138228.1, read on the forward strand.
CACACTCTCACACACTCTCACACGCTCTCACACGCTCACACTCGCTCACACTCGCTCACTCTCTCACACACGCTCACACACGCTCACACTCGCTCACACTCGCTCACACTCGCTCACACTCGCTCACACTCGCTCACTCTCTCACACTCGCTCACACTCGCTCACACTCGCTCACACTCTCACTCACTCTCACACACTCACTCACGCACGCACACTCACTCACGCACGCACACTCACGCACTCTCACACACACTCGCTCACACTCGCTCACACTCGCTCACACTCGCTCACACTCGCTCACACACTCACTCACACTCGCTCACACACTCACTCACACACACTCTCTCACACTCTCTCACACTCTCTCACACTCTCTCACACTCTCTCACTCTCACACTCTCTCGCTCACACTCGCTCACTCACTCAGACTCGCTCACACTCGCTCACACTCGCTCACACACTCTCTCTCACACACTCACTCTCTCACTCACTCTCTCACTCACACTCTCTCACACGCTCGCTCACACGCTCGCTCACGCTCGCTAACGCACACTCACGCACACTCACGCACTCTACTCACTCTTGCTCACACTCGCTCGCTCACTATCTCTCACACACTCACTCTCACACTCACTCTCACTCACACTCTCTCACACTCTCTCACACTCTCTCACACTCTCGCTCACTCTCACGCTCGCTCACGCACACTCACGCACACTCACTCACACTCTCTCACACTCACTCACACTCTCTCGCTCACACTCGCTCACTCACTCACACTCACGCTCACACTCACACTCACTCACACTCGCTCACACTCACTCGCTCACACTCGCTCACACTCACTCACTCACTCTCACTCTCACTCACACACTCTCACTCACACACTCTCACTCACTCACACTCACTCACACTCACTCACACTCACTCACTCACTCACTCTCTCACTCACTCTCTCACACACTCTCTCACTCACACACACTCTCACTCACACACTCTCACTCTCTCACACTCTCTCACACTCTCTCACACTCTCTCACACTCTCTCACACTCTCTCACACTCTCTCACACTCTCTCACACACTCACTCACACTCGCTCACACTCTCACACTCGCTCACTCTCTCACACATGCTCACACTCTCTCACACACTCTCACACACTCTCACACACTCTCACACACTCTCACACACTCTCACACTCGCTCACACTCGCTCACACTCGCTCACACTCACTCTCACACACGCTCACACACTCACACTCACACTCACTCACACTCACTCACTCACTCACACTCGCTCACACTCACTCACTCACACACTCTCACTCTCACTCACACACTCTCACTCACTCACACTCACTCACTCACACTCACTCACTCACACTCACTCACACTCACTCACTCACTCTCACTCACACACACTCACTCACACTCACTCTCACTCACACTCACTCACACACTCTCTCTCTCACTCACTCACTCTCTCACTCACTCTCTCACACACTCTCTCACACACTCTCTCACTCACTCTCTCACTCACACACACTCTCACTCACACACTCTCACTCTCTCACACTCTCTCACACTCTCTCACACTCTCTCACACTCTCACACTCTCTCACACTCTCTCACACTCTCTCACACTCTCACTCACACTCTCACTCACACTCGCTCACACTCTCACACACTCTCACACACTCTCACACTCGCTCACTCTCTCACACACTCTCACACACTCTCACACACGCTCACACTCTCACACACGCTCACACACTCACACACTCACACACTCACACACTCACACACACACGCTCACACTCACTCAAACACACTCACGCACGCACACTCACGCACTCTCACGCACACTCGCTTACACACTCACTCACACTCTCTCACACTCTCTCACACTCTCTCACACTCTCTCACACTCTCTCACACTCTCTCACACTCTCTCACACTCTCTCTCACACTCGCTCACACTCGCTCACTCACTCACACTCTCTCACACTCTCTCACACTCGCTCACACTCTCTCACACACTCACTCTCTCTCGCTCACACTCTCAAACTCACTCTCACACACGCTCACACGCTCACACACTCACACACTCACACTCACACACGCTCACACTCACTCAAACACACTCACGCACGCACACTCACGCACACTCGCTTACACACTCACTCACACTCTCTCACACTCTCTCACACTCTCTCACACTCTCTCTCACACTCGCTCACACTCGCTCACTCACTCGCTCACTCACTCGCTCACTCACTCACACTCTCTCACACTCACTCACACTCTCTCACACTCTCTCACACTCGCTCACACTCTCTCACACTCTCTCACACTCTCTCACACTCTCTCACACTCTCTCACACTCTCTCTCACACTCACGCACACTCACGCACACTCACGCACACTCACGCACATTCACGCACACTCACGCACACTCACGCACTCTACTCGCTCACTCACTCGCTCACACTCGCTCACACTCGCTCACACTCGCACACACTCGCACACACTCGCACACACTCGCTGACACTCGCTCACACTCGCTCACACTCGCTCACTCACTCTCTCTCACACACTCACTCTCACACTCTCGCTCACACTCTCACGCACTCGCACGCTCTCGCACGCACGCTCACGCACGCTCACGCACACTCACACTCACTCACAATCTCTCACTCTCTCGCTCACACTCGCTCACTCACTCACACTCGCTCACACTCACTCACACTCGCTCACACTCGCTCACTGACACTCGCTCACACACTCTCTCTCACACACTCACTCTCACACTCTCTCACACTCTCGCTCACACTCTCACGCACTCGCACGCTCTCGCACGCACGCTCACGCACACTCACAATCTCTCACTCTCTCACACTCTCTCGCTCACACTCGCTCACTCACTCACACTCTCTCACACTCTCTCACACACTCTCACACACTCTCACACACTCTCACACACTCTCACACACTCTCGCTCACACTCTCACGCACTCGCACGCTCTCGCACGCACGCTCACGCACACTCACACTCACTCACAATCTCTCACTCTCTCACACTCTCTCGCTCACACTCGCTCACTCACTCACACTCACTCACACGCTCACACTCACTCAAACACACTCACGCACGCACACTCACGCACACTCGCTTACACACTCACTCACACTCTCTCACACTCTCTCACACTCTCTCACACTCTCTCACACTCGCTCACACTCTCTCACACTCTCTCACACTCACTCACACTCTCTCACACTCGCTCACACTCGCTCACACTCGCTCACACTCTCTCACACTCTCTCTCACACTCACGCACACTCACGCACACTCACGCACACTCACGCACACTCACGCACACTCACGCACACTCACGCACTCTACTCGCTCACTCACTCGCTCACACTCGCTCACACTCGCTCACACTCGCACACACTCGCACACACTCGCACACACTCGCACACACTCGCACACACTCGCACACACTCGCTGACACTCGCTCACACTCGCTCACACTCGCTGACACTCGCTCACACTCGCTCACACTCGCTCACTCACTCTCTCTCACACACTCACTCTCACACTCTCGCTCACACTCTCACGCACTCGCACGCTCTCGCACGCACGCTCACGCACGCTCACGCACACTCACACTCACTCACAATCTCTCACTCTCTCACACTCTCTCGCTCACACTCGCTCACTCACTCACACTCGCTCACACTCACTCACACTCGCTCACACTCGCTCACACTCGCTCACACACTCTCACACACTCTCTCTCACACACTCACTCTCACACTCTCGCTCACACTCTCACGCACTCGCACGCTCTCGCACGCACGCTCACGCACGCTCACGCACACTCACACTCACTCACAATCTCTCACTCTCTCACACTCTCTCGCTCACACTCGCTCACTCACTCACACTCGCTCACACTCACTCACACTCGCTCACACTCGCTCACACTCGCTCACACACTCTCACACACTCTCACACACTCGCTGACACTCGCTCACACACTCTCTCTCACACACTCACTCTCACACTCTCTCACACTCTCGCTCACACTCTCACGCACTCGCACGCTCTCGCACACTCACAATCTCTCACTCTCTCACACTCTCTCGCTCACACTCGCTCACTCACTCACACTCTCTCGCTCACACTCGCTCACTCACTCACACTCTCTCACACTCTCTCACACACTCTCACACACTCTCACACACTCTCACACACTCTCACACACTCTCACACACTCTCACACACTCTCGCTCACACTCTCACGCACTCGCACGCTCTCGCACGCACGCTCACGCACACTCACACTCACTCACAATCTCTCACTCTCTCACACTCTCTCGCTCACACTCGCTCACTCACTCACACTCTCTCACACTCTCTCACACTCTCTCACACTCTCTCACACTCTCTCACACTCTCTCACACTCTCTCACACACGCTCACACTCTCGCTCACACTCGCTCAAACTCGCTCACTCACTCACACTCTCTCACACTCGCTCACACTCTCTCACACTCTCTCACACTCGCTCACACTCGCTCACACTCGCTCACACTCGCTCACACTCGCTCACACACTCTCTCTCGCTCACTCTCGCTCACGCTCACGCACGCTCACGCACGCTCACGCACGCTCACGCACGCTCACGCTCGCTCACACTCGCTCACACACTCACTCTCTCTCGCTCACTCTCTCGCACACTCACGCACACTCACGCACACTCACGCACACTCACGCACACTCACGCACACTCACGCACACTCACTCACACTCTCTCGCTCACACTCGCTCACTCACTCACACTCTCTCACACTCTCTCACACACTCTCACACACTCTCTCACTCTCTCAAACTCTCTCGCTCACACTCGCTCACTCACTCACACTCGCTCACACTCGCTCACACTCGCTCACACTCGCTCACACACTCTCACACACTCTCACACACTCGCTCACACACTCGCTGACACTCTCTCACACACTCACTCTCACACTCTCTCACGCACTCGCACGCACTCGCACGCACGCTCACGCACTCACACTCACTCACAATCTCTCACTCTCTCACACTCTCTCGCTCACACTCGCTCACTCACTCACACTCTCTCACACTCTCTCACACTCTCTCACACTCTCTCACACACTCACACACTCACACACTCACACACTCACACACTCACACACACTCTCACACACTCTCACACACTCTCACACACACTCACACACACTCACACACACTCACACACACGCACACTCTCGCGCACACTCTCGCGCACACTCTCGCGCACACTCTCGCGCACACTCTCGCGCACACTCTCGCGCACACTCTCGCGCACACACTCACGCACACACTCACGCACACTCACGCACACTCACGCACACTCACGCACACTCTCTCGCTCACACTCTCACGCTCTCTCGCTCACACGCTCACACTCGCTCACACTCGCTCACACTCGCTCACACTCGCTCACACTCCCTCACACTCGCTCACTCACACTCTCTCACACTCGCTCACTCACTCACACTCTCTCACTCGCTCACACTCGCTCACACACTCGCTCACTCTCGCTCACACTCTCTCACACTCTCGCTCACACTCTCTCACACACTCACACACTCACACACTCTCACACGCTCACACTCACTCACACTCACTCACACGCTCACACTCGCTCACTCACACTCGCTCACTCACACTCACACTCACACTCGCTCACACTCTCTCACACTCTCTCACACTCACTCACACTCACTCACACTCACTCACACTCACTCACACTCACTCACACGCTCACACTCGCTCACTCTCACACTCGCTCACTCACACTCACACTCACACACACTCACACACACTCACACACACTCACACACGCGCACACTCTCGCGCACACTCTCGCGCACACTCTCGCGCACACTCTCGCGCACACTCTCGCGCACACTCTCGCGCACACTCTCGCGCACACTCACGCGCACACTCACGCGCACACTCACGCACACTCACGCACACTCTCTCGCTCACACTCTCACTCTCTCGCTCACACTCTCACACACGCTCACACACGCTCACACTCGCTCACACTCGCTCACACTCGCTCACACTCGCTCACACTCGCTCACACTCGCTCACACTCGCTCACACTCGCTCACACTCGCTCACACTCGCACACTCTCGCACACTCTCGCGCACACTCTCGCGCACACTCTCGCGCACACTCACGCGCACACTCACGCACACTCACGCACACTCACGCACACTCACGCACACTCTCTCGCTCACACTCTCACACTCTCTCGCTCACACTCTCACACACGCTCACACTCGCTCACACTCGCTCACTCGCTCACACTCTCTCACACTCGCTCACTCGCTCACACTCTCTCACACTCGCTCACTCGCTCACACTCGCTCACACTCGCTCACACACTCACTCTCGCTCACACTCTCTCACACTCTCGCTCACACTCTCTCACACACTCACACACTCTCACACTCTCACACACTCACACGCTCACTCACACTCACTCACACGCTCACACTCGCTCACTCTCACACTCGCTCACTCACACTCACACTCACACTCACACTCACACTCACACTCACACTCGCTCACACTCTCTCACACTCTCACACTCACTCACACTCTCTCACACTCTCTCACACTCACTCACACTCACTCACACTCACTCACACTCACTCACACTCACTCACACTCGCTCACTCTCACACTCGCTCACTCACACTCACACTCACACTCGCTCACACTCTCTCACACTCTCTCACACTCTCTCACACTCTCTCACACTCTCTCACACTCTCTCACACTCACTCTCACACACACTCTCACACTCACTCTCTCACTCACTCTCTCACTCACTCTCTCACTCACTCTCTCACTCACTCTCTCACTCACTCTCTCACTCACTCTCTCACTCACTCTCTCACTCACTCACTCTCACTCACACACTCTCACTCACACACTCTCACTCACACACTCTCACTCACACACTCTCACTCACACACTAACACTCACACTCTCTCACTCTCTCACACTCTCTCACACTCTCTCACTCACTCACACTCTCTCACACTCTCTCACTCACTCGCTCACACTCTCTCACTCACTCACACTCTCACACTCTCTCACTCACTCGCTCACACTCGCTCACACTCTCACACACTCTCACACTCGCTCACACACTCTCACACACTCGCTCACACTCGCTCACTCTCTCACACTCGCTCACTCGCTCACACTCGCTCACTCGCTCACTCGCTCAAACTCACTCACACTCTCACACTCTCACACTCACTCTCACACTCTCACACTCTCACACTCACTCTCACACTCACTCTCACACTCACTCTCACACTCACTCTCACACTCACTCTCACACTCACTCTCACACTCACTCTCACACTCGCGCACACTCACGCACTCGCGCACACTCACGCACTCACGCACTCTCACACTCGCTCACACGCTCACACTCGCTCACACTCGCTCACTCACTCTCACACACTCTCACACACTCTCACACACTCTCACACACTCTCACACACTCTCACACACTCTCACACACTCTCACACACTCTCACACACTCTCACACACTCACTCTCTCTCACACACACACTCACTCTCACTCACACTCACACTCTCTCACACTCTCGCTCACACTCGCTCACGCTCGCTCACGCACGCTCACGCACGCTCACGCACGCTCACGCTCGCTCACGCACACTCACGCACACTCACGCACACTCACGCACACTCACGCACACTCACGCACACTCACGCACACTCACGCACACTCACGCACACTCACGCACACTCACGCACACTCACGCACACTCACGCACACTCACGCACACTCACGCACACTCACTCACCCCCTGCATTACCTTAGGCTTGTAGGGCTGAGCCGTCTTTATGAAGTGATTGTGTCGGGTTTTCTCCTTTTTATCAGCCTGAATGCTGAAGGATTCATGGGAACTGCTGCCCGTGTGTCGCCCCGATCGCTGAGAGAGAGAGAGAGAGAGAGAGAGAGAGAGAGAGAGAGAGAGAGAGAGAAAGAGTGGTATAGAATGGATAGATTCACTTTTTTGAGCTTCAAACTGATAATTACAATTCACTGCCATTATAAAGCTGGGAAGAGTCAGCTTTTTAATATAACTCTGATTGTATTCGTCTGAAAGAAGAAAGTCATATACACTTAAGATGAATTGAGGGTGAGTAAATCATGGGCTAATTTTCATTTTAAAGTGAACTTCTCCTTTAATAGAAGGACTCAAAGGGATTGGACTAAAGAGCGTTTGGGAACGTCTGCATCCAGACAGCAGATTTCCAGATTCCCAGTGTGAGGTCTGATTTACCCGGCTGTTCCCGTGCAGGTTGTTGTAGATGATGCGGAAGCGTTTGCGTGTGTAGTTGCAGCGATACGTTCCTCCCATCAGGAACTCGATCACCAGACCCACGTCGATCAGTGTGATCTTATAGTTGGGCGGGAGGTTTCCCTGGAGGACACACACACACACACACACACACACACACACACGAGAAACTCAACGTCTCCCTCTTACAGCCACTGGTTTGGAGAAAGACACACACGTGTTGCTCCTCTTTACCTGTTTGACGTCTCTCACCAGGTGATAGAGCGTGGGGTTGGTGGGTGTTTGTTTCTGTGAGAATATTAACGTTCAGAAGTTCAGTTTACACTCAAAAGCAACATATCTTCACAAGTATCATTTGATGGGATTGTGTGTGTGTGTGTGTGTGTGAGAGAGTGTGTGTGTGTACCGTGTTGTAAAGCTCCTCCAGACGTGTAATCGTGAGGAATCGGTGCATACTGACGCCATTCTCTATCAGTAGTTTAACAAACTCCACACGGTCCATCACTAACGCATCCAACATCGCCTGCTCCAGAGAACCAACCTACACACACACACACACACACACACACACACACACACTTACTTTAAGAGAGTCACACTTTAACCAAATGCTCAGAACTATCATTCACAGTGCAGTTACGCAAAAATCATCAGCAAAGAAGATATTTAAAGAAACGTCAGTGTTTTTTGTCCATATAATTAAAGTCAATGGGGTCCAATGTTGTTTGATTCCCATCGTTTATCAAAACATCTGTTATATTTCACAGAAGAAAGAAACAAAGTAATTGAGGGCGTTTTTGGGTGAAAAATCCCTTGAAAACTTTTTTAAACCAAATAAACGTACAAAAATTAAAATCTAATGATTAAATGTTAACATAAATCTATAATAAAAATACAAAATTAGAATGTTTAAGTAATTTCAAAATTAAGCAAATCAAAAAAGTAAAAAAGTTTTAAAATGTATTAAAAATCAAATAGTAATATATTATTGTCACAATCCCTTGAATAGATCATAATCCCACAGCACTAGTGTCATGTTATAGTTAGTGTATCAGAATGTGCTGTGAGAGGTCAGGAGTAGTGCTGGGCGGTTTACCGGTTCATACCGAATACCGGTGTTTATTTTTGTTACGATATGAATTTTTAATATACCGCAAAACCGGTGTATGTCGCTTTAATCGGAACGCGGCGCTGCGCGACACAGTCTCACCCCTCATTTACAACACACGTCTGCGGCGCATTACAGCTGCGACAAGGTTTTATTCCGTCCTCCACGTGGTGCGTCAAAATAGACCAGGCGCCTATATTTAGCGAAGCGGCGCGGAGAGCCGCTTCTGGGAAGCTTCGATCTGAAACACAAGCATTGACTAGAATGGGCACGAGACGTGTGGGGGTGAGAGTCTTTTTTTCTTGCGGCGCGCGTGTTTTTATACTGTATTAACGTATCTGAAGTGAACTGACGGTCTTTAGAAAAGTTTCTTTGTTATTACGATTGAATCTTTCTTTATCTTTCCTGATAAAGCAGTGTTTATGAGCGTTGCTGCTTTGTGTACAGCCGTTACCGGGGAAACCACTGTTTTCTGCCGCTCCTAAAGCGCGTCCTGCTGGCACCTCTTTGTAAACAGCCTTGCAAACCTGTATTATTAATATTAGTGTGGATTTTTTCTATAATATTCACTCATGACAATAAAATAGGGCATTATAAGTAAATCTACTGCACTATTTCCTCTCTCACTCAGTAGAAAATGTGGTAAACACCCATCATGCTTGAGAAAAAAAAACCACACAAAAAAAAACCGGTAAAAACCGTGAAACCGGTATAATTTAGAAAAAAACCGTGATGTTGATTTTTGGTCAAACCGCCCAGCACTAGTCAGGAGGTCATCTCTGTGTGTGTGTGTTTACTACAAACACTAAAACAAGTGTTTATCTGCACACACAAACACACACACACACACACACACACACACACACACACACAGGTACGAACCAGCAACTGTTGTCCGTAAACAAACACGTGGTCTTTAGCGATGTCCACGCGATCCCACGCCAGAGTCAAGACCAGCTGATCGAAGGCCGTCACGTTCGTGCCTGTGAACACACACACACACACACACACACACACACACACACACACACACACACACACACACACACACACACGTGATGATGTCAGAGGACATGTGATGGAGTCTGAATCTCGTGTGAGTTTAGACTTTGATAAAGTGTGAAGTAAATGTTTGATCATCTGAATGCATTTCGTCACACACTGCATTCAACCATCATCATTTAAATAACATTTCATTTATCTTCAGAACATAAAGAGAATTTTAATATTCCCGTCAAGTGTGTTTGTGTGTGTTTTTATCGTTCATCAGCTGGAGAAATCATCATTCTGAGAGTGACTCCAGTGATATCGTTCCTCTGTCTCATCGTGACTCTGCTATTCGGGTCTCAGTTGGTTCATTTGGAAACAGAAAACACCTGCATTGTCACACACACACACACACACTCACACACACACACGGGTCGTTCCACACTGACCTTTGAGCAGAGCCTTCAGGATCGCCACATCGATGTCCTGATGGTCCTCAGAGCCCACAGGAAACACAGTGATCTGAGACACACACACACACACACACACACACACACACACACACACACACACACACACACAGGGGGTCAAACACGTGTGTCGCTCATAAACCAGACCTTATTGACCAAACACTAAGTGAGTGAGTTAGTGAGCGAGCGAGCGAGTGAGTGTGTGAGCGTGTGTGTGTGTGTGTGTTCACCAGCTCTTTGTTCTTCATGCACTCCATCAGCGTCTGGAACAGATGCAGTGCGTCACTATGGCTGAAGTTGAACGTTTTCTTGATTGTTGCAATGATGTCGGCCTCAACACCATCAGGCAGTGCGCTAAACACACACACACACACACACCATCATAGAATAAGTGATTGAGTGATCCTTTATGCATTACTTTTCTGCAACAGAATCACAGTAAAAAAGCATCTAGAGTCGCTCGCAGAAAATGCCGGTTCTAGAGCAAAGAGATTTTAACAAGCAGTAAATGATTAAATCACTAAAATCATGACTCTAACAGACAGAATACACACTGATATTTCTACAATCGTCCCGTCAAGGGCTTTCATCACAGGTTCTCTTGAATCGTTGTTTTGAACAGATTCTTTTCAGTTCTTTAGAGTTGGTGAGTCTGATCAGGACTGGTGATGGGTTCATTTAACAACATGATGTGTGTGTGTGTGTGTGTGTGTGTGTGTGTCGTACCCGTCCTGTTCCGTCTGCTTGTGCACGTATGCCAGTATGTCCGCGGCGCGCCCCGTGCCCTCACACACCACCACCGGCACCGGCGGGCTCTCCTGCAGATACTCCAGCACCGTCAGGATCACGTTTGGACCTCCTTCAAAGATCAGAGCCACGACAGGGACGCCCTGACCGATGCCTGCACACACACACACACACACACACACACACACACAATACAGAGTTACTTTACACGTACACTGTATAATATATAAATGCATGGTAAATTCACATATTATATATGCGTTTGTGTGTGAGAATGTGTGTGTGGGATTGAGTGTGTGCGAGAGTGTGTGAGCGTGAGTGTGTGTGTGAGTGTGTGAGCATGTGTGAGAATGTAAGCGTGTGAGAGAGCATGTGTGTGTGAGAGAGCATGTGTGTGTGAGAGAGTATGTGTGTGTGTGTGTGAGAGAGCATGTGTGTGAGAGAGCGTGTGTGAAAGTGAGAGTGTGTGAATGTGAGTGTGTGAGAGCATGTGTGAGAATGTAAGCGTGTGAGAGAGCATGTGTGTGTAAGAGAGCGTGTGTGAAAGTGAGAGAGTGTGTGAATGTGAGTGTGTGAATGTGAGTGTGTGAATGTGAGTGTGTGAATGTGAGTGTGTGAATGTGAGTGTGTGAATGTGAGTGTGTGAATGTGAGTGTGTGAAAGAATGTAAGCGTGTGAGAGATCGTGTGTGTGTGTGTGTGTGTGTGTGTGTGTGTGTGTGTGTGTGAGCCTCACGTGCGTGTATTCTCTGCAGGTTAATGTGTTTCTCCAGTTCTCTCCTGAGTTTGACTTCAGCTCCATATTTCCCGACGGTCCCATCATCCACCAGGATGAAGTGAGAGTGGAAGTTATTGAGCACGTTGAGTTTACTGAGAGGATTCAGCAGGGTTTGATACGGCGCTACCACCTACACACACACACACACACACACACACGGACAAGTCTTGAGCTGATTCAAGATTCTTCTGCTCATTTATTTGATCAAAAATACAGTAAAAACAGTGAAATATTATTCTAATGTAAATCATCAGTTCTCTATGTGAATATACAGTAAAGTGTAATGTATTCCTGTGATCAAAGCTGAATGTTCAGCATCATTACTCCAGTCTTCAGTGTCACATGATCCTTCAGAAATCACTCTAATATGATGATTTGATGATCAAGAAACATTTATGATTATTATCAGTGTTGAACACTGTTCATGTTTTGGTCGAAATCATGATATTTTTCATTTCTCAGGATTCTTTGATGAACAGAAAGTTCTAAAGAACAGCATGTATTTTGAATTAAGAGTCTTTTGTAACATTATAAATGTCTTTAGTGTCACTTTTCAACAATTTAATGCATCCTTGACAGCGTTCCCAAACACACACAAAAATTATCTAAAGAAAATCATCACTTCAACTCAGTGTGTGAATGTCATGATATTACATGTGATCAAATCAAAACAGTCCTGAATACAGGTTTCAGTTTCTTTATTTTTCTCTCTTGGTTCTGTGTTCAGTGAGATACATAGGTCACTCATAAGACTCATAAATGTGTGTGTGCGCGTGTGTGTGTGTGTGAGTCTCACGTCTCGTCCGATGAGGTCGTTCCTGTTTTCGATCACTCCCCAGGGAGCGATTCCCACAGTGCAGATCTTACGCGCTGATCTGGAAAGATGTTCCTTCAGAGCATCACCCACATGTTTGGCCACACCTGGAAAACACAGCGAAAAATACACAGCAGTTACAGTGACCCCCGAGGGGTCGTGACCTCTCGATGCAGCGCGTGTGTGTGTGTGTGTGTGTGTGTTAGAGACG
>NC_138228.1:524661-532161 GCF_964197995.2 Scardinius erythrophthalmus
CTGGACATGATCAGGTGTGTAAGAGTGTGTGACGCACCTGTGCGACCTGGACATGATCAGGTGTATAAGAGTGTGTGACGCACCTGTGCGAGCCGGTCACGATCAGGTGTGTAAGAGTGTGTGACGCACCTGTGCGACCTGGACATGATCAGGTGTGTAAGAGTGTGTGACGCACCTGTGCGACCCGGTCATGATCAGGTGTGTAAGAGTGTGTGACGCACCTGTGCGAGCCGGTCACGATCAGGTGTGTAAGAGTGTGTGACGCACCTGTGCGACCCGGTCATGATCAGGTGTGTAAGAGTGTGTGACGCACCTGTGCGACCCGGTTATGATCAGGTGTATAAGAGTGTGTGACGCACCTGTGCGACCTGGACATGATCAGGTGTGTAAGAGTGTGTGACGCACCTGTGCGACCCGGACATGATCAGGTGTATAAGAGTGTGTGACGCACCTGTGCGACCCGGACATGATCAGGTGTATAAGAGTGTGTGACGCACCTGTGCGACCTGGACATGATCAGGTGTGTAAGAGTGTGTGACGCACCTGTGCGACCCGGACATGATCAGGTGTATAAGAGTGTGTGACGCACCTGTGCGACCTGGACATGATCAGGTGTGTAAGAGTGTGTGACGCACCTGTGCGACCCGGTCATGATCAGGTGTGTAAGAGTGTGTGACGCACCTGTGCGACCTGGACATGATCAGGTGTATAAGAGTGTGTGACGCACCTGTGCGAGCCGGTCACGATCAGGTGTGTAAGAGTGTGTGACGCACCTGTGCGACCTGGACATGATCAGGTGTATAAGAGTGTGTGACGCACCTGTGCGAGCCGGTCACGATCAGGTGTGTAAGAGTGTGTGACGCACCTGTGCGACCTGGACATGATCAGGTGTGTAAGAGTGTGTGACGCACCTGTGCGACCTGGACATGATCAGGTGTATAAGAGTGTGTGACGCACCTGTGCGAGCCGGTCACGATCAGGTGTGTAAGAGTGTGTGACGCACCTGTGCGACCTGGACATGATCAGGTGTGTAAGAGTGTGTGACGCACCTGTGCGACCCGGTCATGATCAGGTGTGTAAGAGTGTGTGACGCACCTGTGCGAGCCGGTCACGATCAGGTGTGTAAGAGTGTGTGACGCACCTGTGCGACCCGGTCATGATCAGGTGTGTAAGAGTGTGTGACGCACCTGTGCGACCCGGTTATGATCAGGTGTATAAGAGTGTGTGACGCACCTGTGCGGGTCCTTCGACACGGGCAGAATATAGACACATTCCCTCCTGGTGAAAGTGTGTTCGATCCAGGACTTCTGGGACTGCAGGAGACAAGCAAGATCACAGACACGTTACTCAAGACATCGCACTGACATCCAGTCACACAAAAACAACAATTTCAGTGGTGGATATCAGTGAACTTTCCACTGCAGTTGCAAGGCTAACACGCTACTGAAGTCATTTCTTTATTTAAAGGGTTAAATATTAATATTCAAGTTGTGACTTAACAGATAATTTGATGTAGAGCGACTGTAACGGATACTGAGAACAAAAACAGGGCGGGGCTTTGTTCTAACTGTCGGTTGATTGGATGTTGAGATGTGGGCGTGTCACTCAAAATGGAGGCGGGTCTGAATGTGAATGTAAGGAAGGGGCGGAGTTTAAGCGGACTAAATGATTGGAGAATAAGAGAAGACTAGAAGATCCAGTTATAACATTAAACATGCCGGGATGAAATGTTCACAATAAGATCATCAAGTTTTATTTTACAAAAATAGATCCATTTCATGCACACATTAAAACGTGGCCTTTGTTCATACGTGTGCTGAATGAAACACGCACTGCTTGAGTTTGGTGTGAAAGAGAAGCCAAACTACGTCATTACATCAAGGACGCTGTACACAAGTAACAAAAATGTCCTTAAAAATCAATATAAAATGTATTAATATTGCCATGAACTTCACAAGTCCAACAATAACAATCACTAGCAGAATATCAGCTGAAGAGAAAGACGTGAACGGCAGAGCTGATTTACAACAGTCTGATTGATTTTAACCTTTAAAGGACAAGTTCGGTATTTTACACTTAAAGCCCTGTTTACAGATCGTTTCTGATGAAATAGAACGGTTAAGATTAAGATTTGGACACATGCTTCTGTCCTGAGAATTTTAGGTTTCTTTCGCTTTCCCCAAAACCTCTAGAATGGGTGTATAGGTGCACTGGAACAGTCCTTCATAAAACGCATTAAACTTTTGTTTACAAAGACGTGAAACTCACCGAGTGCTCAGGGGTGTTCACTGATATGCTCACACAGAAATCGCTGCAAAAGATGCTTTCCAACATGTTTTATCGTAGTTTTTGTCCAACTCCACTGACTTGTATTGGATGTGCTGTGTGCGGTACGGTATTACTCCGCCGCCACCAACTGGGCTGGAGTGTCTATTACTCAAGCTCTCAGCGGAAGAATCTACGGGTGTGAGACGTTTGGAAAAATAGATCCACAGTTTTACAACGAATGGTAAAACACCTGTTGGAAAGCATCTTTTGCAGCGATTTTTGTGTGAGCATATCAGTGAACACCCCTGACCACTTTAAACTGAATCATCGAAGGTTGAAAGCAAGTACATTGGTCAATAAAGTAAGATTAAATGCATTGTTGTATTTAACATATTTAGTTATTGGAGGTTAGCACAGTATTCTGATTCTGCATTCACTGATTTTATTCATTTTGAGGAATATTTCATCCTTTTTGTGCAAGTACTAATGTAAATGCACGTTCACATTTAGTCTAGAACTACAATAACCGTCATGTTTACACACACACACACAACGCCTCTGAGGACAGGAGAGCTGTCAGTCAATAAATGTATAAAAAAGTAACTTGTGTTACTTATTTGAAAAAGTAACTCAGATAATTTGTTGTTCATTTTAGTAATGCGTTACTTTACTAGTTACTTGAAAAAGTAATCTGACAACGTAACTCAAGTTACTTGAAACAAATCACTGTTTGGTGTTTTTAGCGGTCTGAGACGCATTAGCCGTGAGACACTGCAGCACAGAAGAGCGTCAGGATAAACACAGCATCGTGTGTCTCGTGGAGGCCGTCGGCTTCAGGCTCGCTGAGAAGCTCAAACTCTCTAACATGAGCCGTATCTGATGATGTCATTCTGATCATGTGACGCATCAGTAATGAGGTCTGTCATCGCCACGACACGTTATGAGCTAGAAAGTTTGCAGATCCTAAACATCTACTCTCATAAACCTCAGACACTAGCAGCAGAGCTCCTCTAGCTGATGCTCCAGTCCAGCTCAGACTGAGACTTCAAGACCTTCAGATATTAGAAACTTTAACATCATGATTTTCTGTAAAGCTGTAACTCACTAAACTACCGGTTACCTCAGAACTGAACACTGGTTAAACACTAATCATACGGTTTACAGTAATGACACAAACAGCAGATTACACCTGATCTCCAGGAACACCCAGAGCCACGACTCACCAACACACTTCATCTGAGACGCACAGCAGACTCACACATATGATCTGAAGGGTTCTGCTTCCCAGTTATGAAGACGTTATTTCTGAATGTTCAAAACGTCTGTTTTTTTTAAATGTTTTAAAAACGTTTTTTCTTGATAATGTGAATATTAAGGGAACATTCCGTTCTGCAAATGTTACTTTAACGTTATAAAACGAGCCGTTACATTTAAACGTCCGACTAAAAGTTTCAGAAATGTTCCATGAACGAAGAATAAATGTTTTTGTGCTGACGTTCTGAAAACATTATTAAAGACCAGATAACTGTGAACAAACGTTCTATTATTGTTACTGCAAGAACTAGCAATTCTGCAAGACATTAGAACTAAACTGGTGCACACAACAGACACTTTTGTCTAAAACAATGCTTTATGCTCATAAAAACATCTCAATAACATGCATTTATAATGAAATGCAAGATCCTGCCCTCACTGACTCCCTCTCATGACTTTCCAAACCTGTACGGAACATTTTGAAGAACGCTGGGAATCAAATAACTTTGGACCCCATTGACTTGCATTGACAAAAAAACATGTTCATTTCTCCAAAAGCCTCTATATTTCGCAGAAGACGAAGGCGAGTAAACGACGACGGAACTCTTTAAAGCGATCTCAAACAGCTCTGGCAACAGGATTTAACAGCAGGGATCTTTAATTAAATTTCCCAGCGTTCCTCCCGTTCCCAGCGAGAGGATTACACACACACACACACACACACACACACACACACTCCAGCAGAAACACTGAAAGTCAGAAACAGAGAGATTGAGATGCTGTCCGTCTACCTCACACTCCTCGTCATCATCTTCATCTTTCTGACGCAGCAGCGAGTACAGAAACATCACGAACGAGAGAGAGAGAGAGAGAGAGAGAGAGAGAGGGGCGAGCTACACCGGGTTTCTCACCACAGTTAATCAGCAGGCGGTCGAGAGAGGAGTGATGAATGATTCTGACGGAGGACAAGAGTATTAGAAAACAGGAGAGAGAGAGAGAGAGAGAGAGAGAGAGAGAGAGAGAGAGAGAGAGAGAGAGAGAGAGAGAGAGAGAGAGAGAGAGAGAGAATGTAAGAGTGCATGTGTGTGTGTGAGAGAGTGAGTGAGAGAGTGAGTGAGAGAGAGTGTGTGAGTGAGAGAGAGTGAGTGAGTGTGAGAGAGAGAGAGAGAGAGAGTGAGTGAGTGAGTGAGTGAGTGAGTGTGTGTGTGTGTGTGTGTGAGAGTGAGTGAGAGAATGAGAGTTTGTGTGTGTGAGAGTGAATGAGTGAGAGTGAGTGTGTGTGAGTGAGAGTGTGTGTGTGTGTGTGTGTGTGTGTGTGTGTGTGTGTGTGTGTGTGTGTGTGTGTGAGAGAGTGAGTGAGAGTGTGTGTGAGAGTGAGTGAGTGAGTGTGAGTGAGTGAGTGAGTGAGTGAGTGAGTGTGAGAGTGAGTGAGTGAGTGAGTGAGTGTGAGTGAGTGAGAGAGAGAGTGAGTGAGTGAGTGAGTGTGAGTGTGTGTGTGTGTGTGAGTGAGAGAGAGTGTGTGTGTGTGTGTGTGTGTGTGTGTGTGTGTGTGTGTGTGTGTGTGAGTGAGTGAGAGAGAATGAGTGTGAGTGTGCTGCAACATCAGCATAAACCTGTTTACACCATATAAACAAACCCGTCACACTAACCTTCACTTTATAACATCTTACAGAAACAACCAACCAGAGTCTCTCACTGAGACACACACTCCGTTCACGACCCCGTGACCTTTACTGTTCGAGCTGAACTGAAGTGAATCCAAGATGATTCCCAGTGTGAACAAGCAAATCGAGACGCATGATCAGATACGCTCTGCGACTCCATCAGTGTGTGTGTGTGTGTGTGTGTGTGTGTGTGTGTGTGTTACATGTTACACTTTACACCGTCTGCTTCAGCTCTACATCACTGATGAACGATCCTGATATGAAGCTCACGGCCATAAACACAGAGATAACCAGAGTTATCAGATAAGCACACCTCAGACCATCATGAGGACACACACACACACACTAACACACATAAACACACATATACACTCTTGCTCACACACACTCTTAAACACTCACACACATACTCTTATACACTCTTAATCACATACTTGCACACTCTTACACACTCACACACTCTTATACTCCGCACTCACATACACTCACACAATGAACCTCGTGAGCTTTCACCGTCAAACACAATACGGGGGTGGGGGTGGGGGGGTCAGAGGTCACTGCTGGAGGTCAGTGATTCACAGAGAAACTGCTGTCAGTCTGAGAACGGCACTCATGGTGATTTACAGCCTTTATATACACTCACCTAAAGGATTATTAGGAACACCTGTTCAATTTCTCATTAATGCAATTATCTAATCAACCAATCACATGGCAGTTGCTTCAATGCATTTAGGGGTGTGGTCCTGGTCAAGACAATCTCCTGAACTCCAAACTGAATGTCAGAACGGGAAAGAAAGGTGATTTAAGCAATTTTGAGCGTGGCATGGTTGTTGGTGCCAGACGGGCTGGTCTGAGTATTTCACAATCTGCTCAGTTACTGGGATTTTCACGCACAACCATTTCTAGGGTTTACAAAGAATGGTGTGAAAAGGGAAAAACATCCAGTATGCGGCGGTCCTGTGGGCGAAAATGTCTTGTTGATGCTAGAGGTCAGAGGAGAATGGGCCGACTGATTCAAGCTGATAGAAGAGCAACTTTGACTGAAATAACCACTCGTTACAACCGAGGTATGCAGCAAAGCATTTGTGAAGACACAACACGCACAGCCTCGAGGCGGATGGGCTACAACAGCAGAAGACCCCACCGGGTACCACTCATCTCCACTACAAAGAGGCTACAATTTGCACAAGCTCACCAAAACTGGACAGTTGAAGACTGGAAAAATGTTGCCTGGTCTGATGAGTCTCGATTTCTGTTGAGACATTCAGATGGTCAAGTCAGAATTTGGCGTAAACAGAATGAGAACATGGATCCATCATGCCTTGTTACCACTGTGCAGGCTGGTGGTGGTGGTGTAATGGTGTGGGGGGTGTTTTCTTGGCACACTTTAGGCCCCTTAGTGCCAATTGGGCATCGTTTAAATGCCACAGCCTACCTGAGCATTGTTTCTGACCATGTCCATCCCTTTATGACCACCATGTACCCATCCTCTGATGGCTACTTCCAGCAGGATAATGCACCATGTCACAAAGCTCGAATCATTTCAAATTGGTTTCTTGAACATGACAATGAGTTCACTGTACTAAAATGGCCCCCACAGTCACCAGATCTCAACCCAATAGAGCATCTTTGGGATGTGGTGGAACGGGAGCTTCGTGCCCTGGATGTGCATCCCACAAATCTCCATCAACTGCAAGATGCTATCCTATCAATATGGGCCAACATTTCTAAAGAATGCTTTCAGCACCTTGTTGAATCAATGCCACGTAGAATTAAGGCAGTTCTGAAGGCGAAAGGGGGTCAAACACAGTATTAGTATGGTGTTCCTAATAATCCTTTAGGTGAGTGTATATATGTCCTAGATGCGATGCGACGCTGCGCTTCAGTCTCGTGCAGGCGCAGTCAGGGTTTACAGCCGAGTGCTGAAGGGAATCATATGAATGAATGGATGAATGAATATGAATGTATTTCTGAAGGCAAGGACTCTCTTCAAAAAAGTGTCGATGACATTTTCTTCTCATCTTACCTCCATGTAATGCCTACTAAAGCAGTGTTTAACAGCTGTTGCCGAGGAAATGCCCGTTCTGTGGATCCGCGAGCGCCTCCTGCTGTCCGGCAGCAGATTCACACTCACTTCTGTTCAGATCGGTTCAGATCAAAATGTCTTCATCATTTCATTAAATGTTTTTGTCATAAGCTTTTAACAGCCCCGTAGTACAAGTTCAAATAAAGTTGATTCTGATTAGTTGACGAACGTTCTAAGGTGTGCCGTTATTTCCAGGGAAATGCACGGCTAAAGTAGTTCCTGGCAGGT
>NC_138228.1:539661-562161 GCF_964197995.2 Scardinius erythrophthalmus
AATCACTTTTCATCTGATGAATGATAACATTACCCTGCTGAATAAACCAGCTTAAACTGGTCTCTCGTGCTGGTTTTACAGGGGTTTCAGACACTTTTAGCTGGGAGACCATCTAAAACACCAGCTAAGACCAGCCTATGCTAGGTTTAGCGATTGTTTTTAGCAGAGATCGAGAGAATTTAAAGCGACGGACGTAAACATGAGAATAAACAGATTATCATCTACTGGTGTGGGATTTCATATAGTCATCATTATTGTTATTGATCGTATTGTGAACGGGCCTCAACACATCTATATACTCAATATGAGTGCGAAACTCGCGCTGCGTTTATTCGATTATTAATCGTTCGCGGTCAGTGACGACACGTGACGTTCCGTGCCACTCTGACAGACCAACGGCAGATGAGCGTGAGGTAAACGTTTAAAACGCATTAATGAACATAAACACGATTATCAATGAACACATAAACAGTGTAACATCTATAATCCACCGTGCTGCAGATCCAACCGCAGGTATTTCCTCAAAGCTCCCGCCTATCGAGAAGAAACTCCGTTATGAATATTGCTAATAATATTACAGTTCACGTGGTTATTCATAGTTATTCGAGAAACGGCGCGAGCTGCTAAGCTAACCGCTTACTCATGACCGGAGGATTTAAACATGTGAACGCACACGATCGGTGCGTTCTACTATGTGAACGCGACGCCAGGTGTTTCCAGACGTTCCCGGTACCGGACAGGGTTCTTGCGGTAAACCACGAGCCGGAGCGCCGCGCCGCGACGCCTAGCGTCAGCGCCTGTCAAGCGCGTTCCCCTCATGCAGCAAGAGTCAGCATCAGTGTGCCACGCATAAACACTAGAAAAGATCCGTACCATTCTCTTCAGCGTTCAGACTCACGCGTCGCGACCCAGGGCGTCTAGCCATCTATCGGCGCGTTGCGTCTCGGGAAGCCGCGGGAGGAGAGCCCGGTGGCGGCGGAGGGATTCGTGTGCGTCCGCTGAAGCTCCAGCGGAAGGTGGATTTTTCATAATTGTGCGACTCCGAGTCCAGACTGACGCGGCGTGACGCGTCGCTCGAGCCCGTCCCTCCCGCTGAGTCAGAGTGAAGTCAACGCCCGCGGCGCGTCACATGACCGGGGCGGAGCGCGCGGCGCGTCGGGATCACTGACACCTACAGGCTACGTTTATTGTCATCATAGCAAACCTCATGAACATTTAAAGAATGTGGAAACTTTCCAATAAGGTTCATTAGTTAACATTAGTAATCAACGAGCAATACATTTGTTACAGTATTTATTCATCTTTGTTAATGCTAGTTAATACAAATACAGCTGTGCATTGTTTGTTCACAGTGAATTAAAGACACTTATTATAAAGTCCATTATTTATACTTACTTGGTAACACTTTACAATAAGGTTAATTAGTTAACTACCATAGTTAACATGAACTAAGAATGAGCAATACTTATACAGCATTCATTAATCTTAATTAATATTCATTTCAACATGTACTAATACGTTGTTAAAATCAAAGGTTGTATTTGTTAATATTAGTTAATTTTAATAACTTCTTAGTGAATGTTTAAATTAATATTAACTAAGATTAATAAATGCTGTAGAAGTATTGTTCATTTTTAGTTCATGTTAACTAATGAACCTTATTGTAAAGTGTTACAAAGAATTTATAAATAATGGACCACTTTATATTAAGTGTGTTTATCAACCATGGAAGCTTAAGATAATTGCGACATTATTTTTCTCTCAATTCTAATTTATATCTGACAATTCAGATTTGTTCTGTAAATAAAAAAAAAATCACAATTGCGAGAGATTAAAAGTCACAATTACCATTATTATTATTATTATTTATTCTGTGTCGGAAACAAGCTTCCATATTTAACTATTCTGTACTAACATTTAAATTAGTCATTTGATGCAATGCACTTATTGTGTACATACATGTTTTTACATTGTACTTATATTTAAAAGAAAATACGGTAACACTTTATTTGACAGTGTCCTTGTTACATATGTTACATGTACTTACAATAGTATTAACAGTTAATTATGCATAATTATATGCAACTAACCCTCAACCAAACCCTAATCCTATCCTAATCCTTTAGTAAGTACATGCACTTAATTAATATTACTCAGTACTTAAATATATAATTACACTGTAACAATGACACTGTAACGAAAATACTATGGAAGTCAATGGGGTCCAATCCTAACCCGCACCTCAGTTAGGTTAACCCTAACCCTAACCGTCTCACCATTCAACACAATTTTTACATTTACATTTATGCATTTGACGCTTTTATCCAAAGCAACTTACATTGCATTTCAAGGTACACATTTACATTCTTATCAGTTCTTGCTTTCTCTGGAAGGTACAATAAGTGCACTTGACTAAACAATTATTATTTTGATGACGCAAGTGCATAATTGACAACAAATATAAAGTGTGACCAAACTAATTATAGAGGCACAGTGCTGAAAGTGTGCAACTGTTTCCGTACCACAATATGTCAATATCATGGCATATGAATATGGAAATCATCTGAGTGGCATGGGGAGCATACATGCATCAGTGGGTCCTTCGCTTTATTATTATTATTATTATTATTATTATTAATAATATATATATATATACACACACATATACACACGTTTATCAGACGGCAGACAGAACTATTAAACCTAAACTATTTACATTTACTTGTACAGACTGTGTGTGTGTGTGTGTGTGTGTAGAGGCCAGGCAGTGTCTGCAGCCGAAATCATCAATCATCCTGTTTTGTCTTCATATCGGTGTTTATTTCAATGTCAAAGGGAAAGTAAATGATTCATTACAGTTTTGAGGAATATTTCAAACATTACATTATAAAATTATCACATAAAAAAGTGAAAGTAAAAAAAACAGCAGGTGCTGGTAATTTAAGGCCCCTTAAAGAATAATTTCAGTTTTTTAGTAAAGTGTCCCAGTGTGATGATGATGATGATGATGCTTCATCATTCAGAAACACACTCAACATTCCCATCAAATCATCATGAAGGTTTATAGTTGGCGTGTCAGAGGGAACACGGATCAGCCACGGATCCCTCAGCAGTTCCTCACTCCTTCAGTGTATCCAGAGCCTCCATCTGAGGAGACAGAGACACACGTTACTGTAACAGTGGAGCATGTCCTGTGTGTGTTACAGTTGTGTGTGCGCGTGTGTTTGTGTGTGTCTGTCTGTCCGTGCGTGTGCGTTACAGTCCTGTGTGCGTTACAGTCCTGTGTGTGTGTGTGTGTGTGTGTGTGTGTGTGTGTGTGTGTGTGTGTGTGTGTGTGTGTGTTGTGCGTTACAGTCCTGTGTGTGTTACATTCCAGTGTGTGTGTGTGTGTGTGTGTGTGTGTGTGTGTGTGTGTGTATGTATGTGTGTGTGTGTGTGTGTGTGTGTGTGTGTGTGTGTGTGTTGTGCGTTACAGTCCTGTGTGCGTTACATTCCAGTGTGTGTTACAGTCCAGTGTGTTACATTCCAGTGTGTTACCGTCCAGTGTGCGTTACAGTCCTGTGTGTGTTACATTCCAGTGTGTTACAGTCCAGTGTGTGTTACATTCCAGTGTGTTACAGTCCTGTGTGTGTTACATTCCAGTGTGTTACAGTCCTGTGTGTGTTACATTCCAGTGTGTTACAGTCCAGTGTGTGTTACATTCCAGTGTGTTACAGTCCTGTGTGTGTTACAGTCCAGTGTGTGTGTTACAGTCCAGTGTGTGTTACAGTCCAGTGTGTGTTACAGTCCAGTGTGTGTTACAGTCCAGTGTGTTACAGTCCTGTGTGTGTGTGTGTGTGTGTGTGTTACATTCCAGTGTGTTACAGTCCTGTGTGTGTGTTACATTCCAGTGTGTTACAGTCCAGTGTGTGTTACATTCCAGTGTGTTACAGTCCTGTGTGTGTTACAGTCCAGTGTGTGTTACATTCCAGTGTGTTACAGTCCTGTGTGTTACATTCCAGTGTGTTACAGTCCAGTGTGTGTTACATTCCAGTGTGTGTTACAGTCCTGTGTGTGTTACATTCCAGTGTGTTACAGTCCTGTGTGTGTTACATTCCAGTGTGTGTGTGTGTGTGTGTGTGTGTGTGTGTGTGTGTGTGTGTGTGTGTGTGTGTGTGTGTGTGTGTGTTGTGCGTTACAGTCCTGTGTGCGTTACATTCCAGTGTGTGTTACAGTCCAGTGTGTTACATTCCAGTGTGTTACCGTCCAGTGTGCGTTACAGTCCTGTGTGTGTTACATTCCAGTGTGTTACAGTCCAGTGTGTGTTACATTCCAGTGTGTTACAGTCCTGTGTGTGTTACAGTCCTGTGTGTGTTACATTCAAGTGTGTTACAGTCCAGTGTGTGTGTTACATTCCAGTGTGTTACAGTCCTGTGTGTGTTACAGTCCAGTGTGTGTGTTACAGTCCTGTGTGTGTTACAGTCCAGTGTGTGTGTTACAGTCCAGTGTGTGTTACAGTCCAGTGTGTTACAGTCCAGTGTGTTACAGTCCAGTGTGTGTTACAGTCCTGTGTGTGTGTTACATTCCAGTGTGTTACAGTCCAGTGTGTGTTACATTCCAGTGTGTTACAGTCCTGTGTGTGTTACAGTCCAGTGTGTGTTACATTCCAGTGTGTTACAGTCCTGTGTGTTACATTCCAGTGTGTTACAGTCCTGTGTGTGTTACATTCCAGTGTGTTACAGTCCTGTGTGTGTTACATTCCAGTGTGTTACAGTCCTGTGTGTGTGTGTGTGTGTGTGTGTGTGTGTGTGTGTGTGTGTGTGTGTGTGTGTGTGTGTGTGTGTGTGTGTGTGTGTTACATTCCAGTGTGTTACATTCCAGTGTGTTACAGTCCTGTGTGTGTTACATTCCAGTGTGTTACAGTCCTGTGTGTGTTACATTCCAGTGTGTTACAGTCCAGTGTGTGTTACATTCCAGTGTGTTACAGTCCTGTGTGTGTTACATTCCAGTGTGTTACAGTCCAGTGTGTGTTACAGTCCAGTGTGTGTTACATTCCAGTGTGTTACAGTCCTGTGTGTGTTACATTCTAGTGTGTTACAGTCCTGTGTGTGTTACATTCCAGTGTGTTACAGTCCAGTGTGTGTTACAGTCCTGTGTGTGTGTGTGTGTGTGTGTGTGTGTGTGTGTGTGTGTGTGTGTGTGTGTGTGTGTGTGTGTTACATTCCAGTGTGTTACAGTCCAGTGTGTGTTATATTCCAGTGTGTTACAGTCCAGTGTGTGTTACAGTCCAGTGTGTGTGTTACAGTCCAGTGTGTGTTACAGTCCAGTGTGTTACAGTCCAGTGTGTTACAGTCCTGTGTGTGTGTTACATTCCAGTGTGTTACAGTCCAGTGTGTGTTACATTCCAGTGTGTTACAGTCCTGTGTGTGTTACAGTCCAGTGTGTGTTACATTCCAGTGTGTTACAGTCCTGTGTGTTACATTCCAGTGTGTTACAGTCCAGTGTGTGTTACATTCCAGTGTGTTACAGTCCTGTGTGTGTTACATTCCAGTGTGTTACAGTCCTGTGTGTGTTACATTCCAGTGTGTTACAGTCCTGTGTGTGTGTGTGTGTGTGTGTGTGTGTGTGTGTGTGTGTGTGTGTGTGTGTGTGTGTGTGTGTGTGTGTGTTACATTCCAGTGTGTTACATTCCAGTGTGTTACAGTCCTGTGTGTGTTACATTCCAGTGTGTTACAGTCCTGTGTGTGTTACATTCCAGTGTGTTACAGTCCAGTGTGTGTTACATTCCAGTGTGTTACAGTCCTGTGTGTGTTACATTCCAGTGTGTTACAGTCCAGTGTGTGTTACAGTCCAGTGTGTTACAGTCCTGTGTGTGTTACATTCTAGTGTGTTACAGTCCTGTGTGTGTTACATTCCAGTGTGTTACAGTCCAGTGTGTGTTACAGTCCTGTGTGTGTGTGTGTGTGTGTGTGTGTGTGTGTGTGTGTGTGTGTGTGTGTGTGTGTGTTACATTCCAGTGTGTTACAGTCCAGTGTGTGTTATATTCCAGTGTGTTACAGTCCAGTGTGTGTTACAGTCCTGTGTGTGTTACATTCCAGTGTGTTACAGTCCTGTGTGTGTTACATTCCAGTGTGTTACAGTCCAGTGTGTGTTACATTCCAGTGTGTTACAGTCCTGTGTGTGTTACATTCCAGTGTGTTACAGTCCAGTGTGTGTTACATTCCAGTGTGTTACAGTCCTGTGTGTGTTACATTCCAGTGTGTTACAGTCCAGTGTGTGTTAAGTCCAGTGTGTGTTACAGTCCAGTGTGTGTTACAGTCCAGTGTGTGTTACAGTCCTGTGTGTGTTACAGTCCAGTGTGTGTGTGTTGTGCGTTACAGTCCTGTGTGTGTTACATTCCAGTGTGTGTTACAGTCCAGTGTGTGTGTGTGTGTGTGTGTGTGTGTGTGTGTGTGTGTGTGTGTGTTTGTTGTGCGTTACAGTCCTGTGTGTGTTACATTCCAGTGTGTGTGTTACATTCCAGTGTGTGTTACAGTCCAGTGTGTGTGTGTGTGTGTGTGTGTGTGTGTGTGTGTGTGTGTGTGTGTGTGTGTGTGTGTGTGTGTTACAGTCCTGTGTGTGTGTTGCATTCCAGTGTGTTACATTCCAGTGTGTGTTACAGTCCAGTGTGTTACATTCCAGTGTGTGTGTGTGTGTGTGTGTGTGTGTGTGTGTGTGTGTGTGTGTGTGTGTGTGGTGCGTTACAGTCCAGTGTGTGTTACAGTCCAGTGTGTGTTACAGTCAGACACATGAAACACTAGATGCTGCTGATGATGATGATCATGCCATGCAAAGGAAAAATATAAAACTAGAGTTAAAAGAAATAGTACTAATATTATTTTAACTGCACTAAAATGTGCATGTAGAACCAGTTCGGGTTCTTGTTCAGCGTGAAAATCACAGTGATAGTCTATAAATGTTAATTTGTTAATTTTATCTATATAGTTTATATTTAAATAGGCATATAATGTATCATTGTTATTATATAAATACTCCAAATTTATTAACATTACAGTGAGGTTTGATGTTTGTACGTTGATGTTGTTTAGTTGTTAAGAATACTTATGAATAATCCGTGTAATTATTAGTGAATAAAAAAGCTAAAATGCGTTAAAACGAATCACTGTTGTCGAGTATAACATTCATTTAAAGTAAAGCGATGTTCACACTGACAGGAACTCAGTGAAAGCAGGCGGTTTCCAACAGCAACGAGCGACTTTATTAAACATGAGCAGAAGTGATGCGGCGACAGATTGGATGCCACCATTTAGTAAAAGCAAATCAAAAAGAGGTGGCGATGTAATCACTGTCAGTGTGAGTCGCAGGATAACACCTAAACAGTTTCAGTTCTACAGAGGCTCAAAGGGTTCTTCTGTTTTTCTCACCCTGTGTTAGTAAGGGAAAATGAAAACATCAGGCATCTGATAAACATGCTGGAGAGACAGAAGCAGCTCATAATCTGAGTGCTCTAGCGCCACCTAGTGTTGTGCAGGAGAACTGCAGGAACCCAGGCATTACAGGACAAGCTGAGCAAACACAACACACAGACTAAAACAAGAGCTCAAACCTGATAATAACGGCTTCCTAGACTCGTCCAGGACCTGATGGAGACCAAGTCACATGTAACACAGCAGTCTTATATCACAACACGTCTCACTCACACACAGACACAGCCAGAAAGTAGGGGTGTAACAATATATCGCAATACAAAAATGCAACAATATGTATAGTGTATTACTGTGTGAGAAAAAATTACGTTTTCAGAGTTTCAGTGTCAGAACTACATTAAACTATTATATATAATGTTGAATATAATGTATAATAATGCAATCAGAGCCGGATTAACGCAAAGGCAAACTAGGCACGTGCCTAGGGCCCGATTGGCGGGATGGGGCCCAGACAGAGGGACAAAAAAATAAAAAATAAAAAATAAATAAATAAATGTACAAATGTCCTATCTACAATTTATTTCAAAATTTATTAATTAACTAAAAATAGTGACGATGTTTATCTTAACCATAGACTGTTACATTACGTCACATTAACGCCAGCCCATGACTGTACAAAAGTCTACATAGGCACGCAAAGAAGCACAGCTCGTAATGCAGGTCATCGATTTTGGAGTGATTGCAATGTATTTTAAATATAAACGTGTGGGCTACTGTAGATCAGCGTCATTTCTGGAAAAATCATTCACCGCTTTGTTAGTCTACGAGTTTAAAAGAGTGCGAGCGTCATTAACGTGCCCAGACGCGACGCTTTGAATTTGCGCGTACAATGAATAACATCGCGTTGGGAGCTGACTAGTAAAAAAGCTACAAAAGTAAAAGATAAGACGTTTGTATTCAAAGTTAAAAAACCAACACACTGCAACATTTTTAAATGTTTCAAATAAAGGATCTCATATCTATGGGTCTATCTTCTATATTCTGCTGATGATTAGATAATACCCTGACATCATAGCCTATACGAATATTAGTTTAGATTTTTTTCCCTGCTCAGTAGCGATCGTATCTTTCTCTTCCACTTGATTTGTGTATAGCATATTTAAGGTAGCAATGCAATATCTGCCCATAACGCAGCTATGAAAACAATTATAAAAGCACGTTTATGTTCATCTACTGAAGTGGTATTCTGGAACTGTGAATAAACTGAATACACCAGCAAAATAACAACAAGAACAATAACATCTTCATTAAACAAAAAAGAGATTACTTTAGATAAAGTTTGATGTAGTAGGCTACCAGTAAAAAGTCTGGACCCACTATTTTTATTGTTTTTGAAAGAAGTTTCTTATTATGCTCTACAAGCCTGCATTTATTTGATCAAAAATACAGAAAAAAAAAAAACAGGAATATTCAGCGAGGATGTGTTAAATATATAAAAGTGATAGTGAAGACTTTTTTAAAACAACTTTTTAATAATCAAAAAATCCTGAAAAAAAGTATCACATGTTATAAAATAAATATTAAGCACCATTTCTAACATTTGATAATAAATCAGAATATTATAAAGTTTTCTGAAGGATCACGTGACACTAAATTCAGCTTTGCATCACAGAAATATATTTTAAAGTATAGTAAAATAGAAAACCATTATTTTAAATTGTAATAATATTTCACTATATTATTTTTCTGTATTTTTGATCAAATAAAATCCAGGCTTGATGAGCATAAGAGACTTCTTTCAAAAACATTAAAAATAGTAATTTGTCCAAACTTATGTACTGTGTAAGTAAAAATATACTAAATTTAAAATGAAATGTTGTATAAATAAAAAAGTTAGGAATCATATTTGTTTCAAGTGTTTTTTATTGGGGGTGGGGGGCCTCCAACATGAATTTTGCCTAGGGCCTCCAAATGTCTAGAACCGGCCCTGAATGCAATGGGTAATATTTGTGGGTCCTGATAATGCCAAATATCTGATGTTACCAATAAAAGTGTCTTACATTATTTTAAATACATCTAGTCAGTGAGAGAGTGCAAACATATTCGTCTAAAATAATTCAGTATTTTCACTTCAGAATCATGAATATTGTTATTCTGGCGTCTCTATTGTCCTGTGCTTTGGGTTTCAGCACAAAGTCCAAGAATATTCATTTACAGTCACAATGTAATACCAAATTTAGCATTTTAATCAACAGTAGGCCTAAATCTTTTGTTAAGCTTTTATCAGATGTCGAATTTTATCATGTCTATCGCAATAGTGTTGTATCATGAGTTCAGTATTGTGATTTGTGTCGAATCGTGACATGAGGGAATCGTTACACCCCTAAATCTCAAAAGCAAAGTACAGCTTACATGATTTTGTGGGTCATGTTCATGCATTCATATGTTACATGCATTAATGTTAAGCCAAATATGTTGACAATTTAAGAACTTTTAAGGAATAGTTCACTCAAAACCCAAAAATGAAAATTAGTCCATGATTTACTCGCCCTGAACCCATCCTAGGTGTATATGACATTCAGACGAATACAATCAGAGTTTGTCCTGGATGTCCTGGCTCTTCCAAGCTTTATAATGGGAGTCAGTGGGTATATTTTTTTGAAAGTCCATCAAAGTGCATCTGTCCATCATTAAAGTCCATCTATCCATCATAAAAGTGCATCTGTCCATCATAAAAGTGCATCTGTCCATCATAAAAGTGCATCTATCCATCATAAAAGTGCATCTATCCATCATAAAAGTGCAACTATCCATCATAAAAGTGCATCCATCCATCATAAAAGTGCAACTATCCATCATAAAAGTGCATCTGTCCATCATAAAAGTGCATCTATCCATCATAAAAGTGCATCCATCCATCATAAAAGTGCATCCATCCATCATAAAAGTGCAACTATCCATCATAAAAGTGCATCTGTCCATCATAAAAGTGCATCTATCCATCATAAAAGTGCATCCATCCATCATAAAAGTGCATCTGTCCATCATAAAAGTGCATCTGTCCATCATAAAAGTGCATCTGTCCATCATAAAAGTGCATCTGTCCATCATAAAAGTGCATCTATCCATTATAAAAGTGCATCTGTCCATCATAAAAGTGCATCTATCCATTATAAAAGTGCATCTGTCCATCATAAAAGTGCATCTGTCCATCATAAAAGTGCATCTATCCATTATAAAAGTGCATCTGTCCATCATAAAAGTGCATCTATCCATTATAAAAGTGCATCTGTCCATCATAAAAGTGCATCTGTCCATCATAAAAGTGCATCTATCCATTATAAAAGTGCATCTGTCCATCATAAAAGTGCATCCATCCATCATAAAAGTGCATCTATCCATCATAAAAGTGCATCTATCCATCATAAGTGCATCTGTCCATCATAAAAGTGCATCTGTCCATCATAAAAGCGCATCTGTCCATCATAAAAGTGCATCTATCCATCATAAAAGTGCATCTATCCATTATAAAAGTGCATCTGTCCATCATAAAAGTGCATCTGTCCATCATAAAAGTGCATCTATCCATCATAAAAGTGCATCTATCCATCATAAAAGTGCATCTGTCCATCATAAAAGTGCATCTATCCATTATAAAAGTGCATCTGTCCATCATAAAAGTGCATCTGTCCATCATAAAAGTGCATCTGTCCATCATAAAAGTGCATCTATCCATTATAAAAGTGCATCTGTCCATCATAAAAGCGCATCTGTCAACAAAAGTGTTTGGGACACTTTAATGATGGACAGATGCACTTTGATGGACTTTCAAAAAAATAAACCCACTGACTCCCATTATAAAGCTTGGAAGAGCCAGGTCATCCAGGACAAACTCTGATTGTATTCGTCTGAATGTCATATACACCTAGGATGGGTTCAGGGCGAGTAAATCATGGACTAATTTTCATTTTGGCGTGAACTATCCCTTTAACTAGATCACAGTAGTTGACCTGAAAGTGAAAACACTTGACAAGCACATGCAGACTGTCTGCAATCATAAGAACGGCCCGATGATCTCCCCATCCTCTCTTTGGGCCTCACCGGGATGCTGGGACCGTTCCAGAAGCTCCGGAACTCCTTGCGGACCGCGGCGAGGACGGATGCGGTGAGGAGCGTACAGGGAACCAGGTACAGCAGCGCCGGCTGGCCCATCTTAGACAACAGCATGACTGCGAACGTCAGCACGAGCCCCACGGCGTACGCTGCAGAAACACAACACACACTGCTAGTCTGATCTCAGGAGAGACATGTCCTTTACTATTCAACTATATTATAGATCTGCAGCACTGACTCCATTATATGAGAGCTGAGCTGGACGATGACATCACAGCTTTCTCCAGAGCGGATATAGATATATATTTATGAACTAAATTAATAACTTTTTTGACAGCAAAAATGAGCCATCACTGAACTGAAGCTGGACTGTGACACTATTTTCTTCTGGAAACAAACTTTGCATTATTTTCCTGTTATCTCTGTGTTGTAAAAGCGCTGTAGAAATAAAGGTGACTTGACGTGAGTGTGTGAGTGTGTGTGAGACAGATCTGTTGTTCTCGTACCGACAGCGCTGGAGATGAAGTATGTTCTTCTGGAGTTTCCTGTCCACACGTCAAACCTATGGCAGTACGACACCAGCAGTCCTGCACACACACACACACACACACACACACAGAAGAGTGATGACCGATCAGGGTATGGTGAGCTTTCATGCAGTGTGTAATAAAGCTCTGCAAAGCTTCAAGGGTCAAAGTTCAGATAATTTTGATTATAATATTTGTTGTAATTTTTTTATTTTAAATCAAACATCTCTCATCTCAAAACTTATCAAACATTAGAAATAATCAAAACAGAAATATTTCAAAAATTAAAAATGTTTGATGATTAGTTTACTTGATACATAACTATAAAACGTCTGTGCTTCTTCAGATGTTCCCTGTCATGCAGTGTGTAATAAAACTGTAAAAGATCAGAGTTCAGATAAACTGAGTTATTGTCTCCTAAAAGAAAGAAGTGATTCTGAACTGAAACGAGTCGTCAGTAATTCAGTCTCATTTCCTGCTGAATCTGCGCAGGTTTTGTGGGATTACAAATGTAAGAATCTGTTTAAAATCTGCTGATCTTGCATAACATGACATGACAAACTAAGGTAGAGTTCACTGAATTTAGCATTAAAGGTGATGATGACGAGAGATTCCTGCCAGTCCTGTTCTCTCTATTGTGAGTTAATGAGTGGGATTACTGGGACTCTCACTCTCTGTCTTTAACGGCTCTTGGAGACCCGGTCCCAGTCGGTGAATGGTTATGCTGATTGGATTAGGATTGTTAACACTAGAGTCTAGGGCGGGTTCCTCATTTGCATGTTTTGTTTAAAGGGATAGTTCACCCAAAAATGAAAATTCTGTCATCATAGACTCACCCTCAAGTTGTTTCAAACCTGTATGAATTTCTTTTTTCTGCTGAACACAAAAGAAGATATTTTGAAAAATGTCTGTCTCCATATCTAAGCACTGCCCACTACATCTACATCAACTACAGTGTGCACTGCTCTAGTCACACTCGATGACCGACAGCTCGTGTTCTCAACACAGAATCCTGCTGAAGATACAACCAAGTCTCCTGGTCTTCGCTTCTGACTTTCCTATAGTTTGTAACTAATTAGCATAATGTCCGCCTCTGGTCCTGATTGGCTGAGCAGCGTCTCTTAGCTCCTCCCTCAAACACTGTAGTGTATCTGAGACTGGAAGAGTTTGGTTCGTGTTGTTCGTGTGGAGAAGACGCTGTTTTCTGAGATTGATACGGTGAAACCCACGCCATCGTCACTGTTTGTATCACTGTGATCAAGAGCTGAGATTCAGATATGATAATGAGCATTTGCTTTCTGACCAATCACAGCACAGCAGCTCTCAGAGAGGCGGAGCTTAGAAAGACTGAATCTTTGATGGAAGCGTTTCTGAGAAAAGAGCTGATGCTGCAGTGGAGATTATGAGGACATTAATGTGTTTTTGAGCTTGGATGAATGTGAACCTGTTGTAGGAGACGCCAAAACAACATTAGGAGCCTTTAAAATAGCAGAATAGGGGATTTTAATGTTACTCATTCATCATTGAGTCACTGGATCACTGGATGAGAGTTGGTTTTGATTGACAGCACTAGTTGTTTTGTGTGTGTGTGTGTGTGTGTGTGTGTGTGTGTGTGTGTGTATGTGTAAACTCTGACCTGGTATGATGATGTCACCGTAGCCCAGAATGGAGAACTGCATCATACAGAGGTTCTGAGCCACCGCAGAGAACTGTGGGATACGCATCACTACAGGCAGCTGGAAACACACACACACACACACACACACACACACACACACAGTGCTCGTGACGGCAATCAGCAGAACATGAGACACTCAGTGATATATTTGAAGAACTTTATTTGCACTTAAGCAGAATCATTTGTAAAAATGGTATAAAAAGGAAAAGCATCTCACCTTCTCATAGGAGGACGAGGGATCGGCGGGAACAGACACTCCATCAGTCTAGAACCAGAAACAGTCACTGCAGTCACTGCTCACTCACTCACACACTCACACACTCACACACACACACACTCACTGATCACATGACAGGGTCACGCTCACCTTTTCTCCACCTCCACCCGGACCGAGAGCGACTTGCACCATGATGCTTTCTCCATTCTGAAAACACACACGTATTAAAGTCACCATGAAATCAAAATGGACCATTTCTTATTTTTAATGAAATATTGCAGTGTTTATTCTAAATAATTTATGGGTGCACATCATTATTGTGTTAATAATGTTGAATCAGAAT
The DNA here is from genome assembly GCF_964197995.2 of Scardinius erythrophthalmus. NCBI lineage: Eukaryota > Metazoa > Chordata > Actinopteri > Cypriniformes > Leuciscidae > Scardinius > Scardinius erythrophthalmus. The sequence continues at coordinate 553,946 of NC_138228.1, forward strand.
CAGTTCCTCTTGCAGCATCTCTTCTCTTCTCTGATGACGAGGGCGGGGCAACCTATCACTCACATGAGATCAGCCAATAGCAAACCACAACCATCCAATCAATTCCTAACGGTCAAAATCAAGCCCCGCCCACGTGTGTTTTTGTTCCAGAAGCGCTTCACTCGATATACGACACAACAGAGGAGAAAAGACCAGCGCAACTTCATCTGATACTCACAGCTGTCAGGAACGGTGTGATGAAGACGAAGAAAACGTCGTAGACGAGCAGCAGACTCAGCAGAATCACACAGATCTGCAGGAAACACACACACGTCAGACCCGCAGGATACAACACAAACACGCACACACACACACACACACACACACACACACACACACACGTCAGACCCGCAGGATACAACACAAACACACACACACACACACACACACACACACACACGTCAAACCTGCAGGATACAACACAAACACACACACACACACACACACACACGTCAAACCCGCAGGATACAACACAAACACAAACACACACACACACACACACACACACACACACACACACACACACACACACACAAGTCGGACCCGCAGAAGAGCAGCGCCGATACACTGAAACACACCTCACCTTAAAGTTTGACAGGCTGATAGTTTTCAGGAAGTTCAGGCAGAAGGCGATTCCCAGCAGATCCTGAAGGATCCAGATCCATCTGAACACCAGAGTTACAACAGGTAAAACGGGTACAACAGGTAACACAGGAAACACGGGTAACACAGGAAACACGGGTAACACAGGAAACACGGGTAACAGGAAACACGGGTAACAGGAAACACGGGTAACAGGAAACACAGGTAACAGGAAACACAGGTAACAGGAAACACAGGTAACAGGAAACACAGCCACAGGAAACACGGGTAACACAGGAAACACAGGTAACAGGAAACACAGGCAACACGTAACAGGAAACACGGGTAACACAGGAAACACGTAACACAGCCACAGGAAACACGAGTAACACAGGAAACATGTAACACAGGAAACACAGGAAACACGGGTAACACAGGTAAAACGGGTACAACAGGTAACACAGGAAACATGGGTAATACAGGAAACACACGTAACACAGCCACAGGAAACACGGGTAACACAGGAAACATGTAACACAGGAAACAGGAAACACAGGCAACACGTAACACAGGAAACACGGGTAACACAGGAAACATGTGAAACAGGAAACACAGGCAACACGTAACACAGGAAACACACGTAACACAGGAAACACACGTAACACAGCCACAGGAAACACGGGTAACACAGGAAACATGTAACACAGGAAACAGGAAACACAGGCAACATGTAACACAGGAAACACGGGTAACACAGGAAACATGTAACACAGGAAACAGGAAACACAGGAAACACGGGTAACACAGGAAACACACGTAACACAGGAAACACGGGTAACACAGGTAAAACGGGTACAACAGGTAACACAGGAAACACGGGTAACACAGGAAACACGGGTAACACAGGAAACACGGGTAACAGGAAACACAGGTAAAACGGGTACAACAGGTAACACAGGAAACACGGGTAACACAGGAAACACAGGTAAAACGGGTACAACAGGTAACACAGGAAACACGGGTAACACAGGAAACACAGGTAAAACGGGTACAACAGGTAACACAGGAAACACACGTAACACAGGAAACACGGGTAACACAGGAAACACAGGTAAAACGGGTACAACAGGTAACACAGGAAACACGGGTAACACAGGAAACACGGGTAACACAGGAAACACGGGTAACAGGAAACACAGGTAAAACGGGTACAACAGGTAACACAGGAAACACGGGTAACACAGGAAACACGGGTAACACAGGAAACACAGGTAAAACGGGTACAACAGGTAACACAGGAAACACGGGTAACACAGGAAACACGGGTAACACAGGAAACACAGGTAACAGGAAACACAGGTAAAACGGGTACAACAGGTAACACAGGAAACACACGTAACACAGGAAACACGGGTAACACAGGAAACACAGGTAAAACGGGTACAACAGGTAACACAGGAAACACGGGTAACACAGGAAACACGGGTAACACAGGAAACACAGGTAAAACGGGTACAACAGGTAACACAGGAAACACGGGTAACACAGGAAACACAGGAAACACAGGTAACAGGAAACACAGGAAACACGTAACACAGCCACAGGAAACACGGGTAACACAGGCAACACGGGTAACACAGGAAACACAGTTAACAGGAAACACAGGTAACAGGAAACACAGGTAACAGGAAACACAGGTAACAGGAAACACAGGTAACAGGAAACACAGGTAACACAGGAAACACAGGTAACAGGAAACACAGGAAACACAGGTAACAGGAAACACAGGTAACAGGAAACACAGGAAACACATAACACAGCCACAGGAAACACAGGAAACACGTAACACAGCCACAGGAAACATGGGTAACAGGAAACACGTAACACAGGAAACACAGGTAACAGGAAACACAGGAAACACATAACACAGGAAACACAGGAAACACAGGTAACAGGAAACAGGCAACACGTAACACAGGAAACACGTAACACAGGAAACACGTAACAGGAAACACAGGTAACACAGGAAACACAGGTAGCAGGAAACAGGCAACACGTAACACAGGCAACACGGGTAACACAGGAAACACAGTTAACAGGAAACACAGGTAACAGGAAACACAGGTAACAGGAAACACAGGTAACAGAAACACAGGAAACACATAACACAGCCACAGGAAACACAGGAAACACGTAACACAGCCACAGGAAACATGGGTAACAGGAAACACGTAACACAGGAAACACAGGTAACAGGAAACACAGGAAACACAGGTAACACAGGAAACACAGGTAACACAGGAAACACAGGTAACAGGAAACAGGCAACACGTAACACAGGAAAAACACGTAACACAGGAAACACAGGTAACAGGAAACACAGGAAACACAGGGAACACAGGGAACACAGGTAACAGGAAACACAGGCAACACGCAACACAGGAAACACGGGTAACACAGGAAACACGGGTAACACAGGAAACACACACGGGTAACACAGGAAACACACACGGGTAACACAGGAAACACACGTAACACAGGAAACACGGGTAACACAGGTAACACAGGTAAAACGATACAACAGGTAACACAGGAAACACAGGTAAAACAGGTACAACAGGTAACACAGGAAACACGGGTAACACAGGAAACACAGGTAAAACGGGTACAACAGGTAACACAGGAAACACGGGTAACATAGGAAACACAGGTAACAGGAAACACAGGTAACAGGAAACACAGGTAACAGGAAACACAGGTAACAGGAAACACGTAACACAGCCACAGGAAACACGGGTAACAAAGGGAACACAGGAAACACGGGAAACACGGGTAACACAGGTAACACAGGTAACACAGGAAACACAGGCAACACGGGTAACAGGCAACACAGGTAACACAGGAAACACGGGTAACAGGAAACACAGGTAACAGGAAACACAGGTAACACAGGAAACACAGGAAACAGGAAACACAGGAAACAGGAAACAGGAAACACGAAACACAGGAAACAGGAAACACAGGAAACACGTAACACAGCCACAGGAAACACGGGTAACACAGGAAACACGTAACACAGGAAACACAGGTAACACGTAACACAGGAAACACAGGTAACACGTAACACAGGAAACACAGGTAACAGGAAACACAGGCAACACGTAACACAGGAAACACAGGTAACAGGAGACACAGGTAACAGGAAACACAGGTAACACAGGAACACAGGTAACAGGAAACACAGGAAACAGGAAACACAGGTAACAGGAAACACAGGAAACACGTAACACAGCCACAGGAAACACGGGTAACACAGGAAACACGTAACACAGGAAACACAGGTAACACGTAACACAGGAAACACAGGTAACAGGAAACACAGGCAACATGTAACACAGGGAACACAGGTAACACGGGTAACACAGGAAACGCAGGAAACACAGGAAACACGTAACATAGGAAACACAGGAAACACGTAACACAGCCACAGGAAACACGGGTAACACAGGAAACACGTAACACAGGAAACACAGGTAACACGTAACACAGGAAACACAGGTAACAGGAAACACGTAACACAGGGAACACAGGTAACACGGGTAACACAGGTAACACAGGTAACACAGGAAACGCAGGAAACACAGGAAACACGTAACATAGGAAACACAGGAAACAGGTAACACAACACAGGAAACACGTAACATAGGAAACAGGAAACGCAGGAAACACAGGAAGCACAAGAAACACAGGTAACACAGGTAAACGTGTCTCATATTTGATGAAGTTTGCAGCATTGATTCTGTTATTTTTCCAAAGATTTAGAGGTTTGTTCAAATGACTATATATTATAATAAAGTAATAGTGATGCAAACAGCAGCAGTTCCACACACTCTCACACACTCTCACACACTCTCACACACTCTCACACACTCTCACACACTCTCACACACTCTCACACACTCTCACACACTCTCACACACTGAATGCAGAACTGAGAAAACTCAGAATGCCCACAATGCACGGCAATCAACACCATGAAGCGGAAGAAAAAAATCTCTTGATTAAAAACTGCTGAGTGTAGTTGGACGATCTGATGCTGAGTGAGTGTGAGTGTGTGTGTGTGTGTGTGTGTGTGTGTGTGTGTGTGTGTGTGTGAGTGTGTGTGAGTGTGTGTGTGTGTGAGAGAGAGAGAGTGAGTGTGTGTATCACCTGTCCTCGTTCCTGTACACGCCCCAGATCACAGCCAGTGTAATACAGACAGCGGCGAGCAGCAGCGACCGCACAGACACACTTCTCTCACGGCAGGACACGCTGGAAAACACACACACACAGAGAGAGATCATAATCCTCCAATAACAGAGGTAACCATGACTACAGCTGGACGGTGTAGAGTTGTGGTCATACTAGTTCATCTGAAACATGCTGTGACTTATATAATGCAATTAATGTCAAGCAAGCGAAACGTGTTGAACGAGAGAGGAATGTGAGCTCAAGTTTATTTGTACAGCTCATTTTACACACGCAACCAGTTTCAGTTTCACTTCAAAGAAATGAGTTTAGACTTCGAAAAGAACTCGAGATTCTGTCCCGCCCGCACCAGTCACTGTTATAGTTACAGTTATTGCTATAGTTACTGTTACAGTAACCGTTATACTTGCAGCTCTCAGTTATTATTAGTTACAGTTAAAGTAATGTTACAGTTATCATAGTTATTGTTACAGTTACTGTTATAGTAACAGTTGTCGTTATAGTAACATAGTTACAATTATCGTTATAGCTATTGTTACAACTAGATGTACCGCATCGCGGTACAAAATATGACTGCCGCTCAGGCCTGCACTGGCTTTCCACAAAAATAAATGACGTGGAGTAATTTGGCTGTATTGCGTGTTTATGTATATACCTAAAAAAAGTAATAGTATGTGCATGTCTGTCTGTGTGTGTGTGTGTGTGTGTGTGTGTGTGTGTCTGTGCGTGTATGTATGTGTGCGCGTGTGTGTTTGTGTGTCTGTGCATGTGGATTTGTAAGTGTGTGTATGGGTGTGTGTCTGTGCGTGTGGATGTCAGTGTGTGTGCATGCTTGCATTTGTTTGTATTCCTGCATGTGTGTGTGTGACAGTATCATCCTAAACCAGCAACCCTTCGCTCAACAGCACCATCTACAGGCCGATGAGTGTACAGTGACAAAATGTGCACATAAATGAATTGATTTTATACCCCCCCCATGGATGAAATTCTACAAAACTTAGCAGAGGATACCCCCAGAGGATGTCAAGTTAATCATACACATGAAATATGGTGCAGTTCTGAACATCTCCACTGAAGATAGGGGCGATTAAAGCAGAATAATATTGCATTTTCATTTTTTATGGGAGGGGTGCAAATCACAAATGAGTGATTATGGGCTAGGTTGATGTGGGCCCTTAAGAGTGGGCCCTACATACCATAAAAATTTCTTCATCCTCGGTGCCACGGTTCAGGTAGTTATTTAGGAAAAACTGCATTTTTTTGGGTTTGGGGGGGCCCAGCGCGGGGGGGGAGTGGCCCCCGGGGACCAAACGAAATTTTTCCTCAGAAGTCTAGTGGGGCTACATGCCTACCAAATTTCATGTTCCCTGGTGCTTCGGTGTCCCTGGTATCGTTGACGAAAAATTTACGGGGGCCCCAGCGCGGGGGGGGAAGTGGCCCCCGGAGACCAAACGAAATTTTTCCGTAAAAGTCTAGTAGACCAACATACCATAAAAATTTCTTCATCCTCGGTGTCACGGTTCAGGTAGTTATTTAGGAAAAACTGCATTTTTTGGGGTTTGGGGGGGCCCAGCGCGGGGGGGGAGTGGCCCCCGGGGACCAAACGAAATTTTTCCTCAGAAGTCTAGTGGGGCTACATGCCTACCAAATTTCATGTTCCCTGGTGCTTCGGTGTCCCTGGTATCGTTGACGAAAAATTTACGGGGGCCCCAGCGCGGGGGGGGAAGTGGCCCCCGGAGACCAAACGAAATTTTTCCGTAAAAGTCTAGTAGACCAACATACCATAAAAATTTCTTCATCCTCGGTGCCACGGTTCAGGTAGTTATTTAGGAAAAACTGCATTTTTTGGGGTTTGGGGGGGCCCAGCGCGGGGGGGGAGTGGCTTCCGGGGCCCAAACGAAATTTTTCCTTAGAAGTCAAATGGGGCTACATGCCCATCAAATTTCATGTTCCCCGGTGTTTCGGTGTCCCTGGTATCGTTGACGAAAAATTTAAGGGGGCCCCAGCGCGGGGTGGGGAAGTGGCCCCCGGGGACCAAACGAAATTTTTCCGTAAAAGTCTAGTAGACCAACATACCATAAAAATTTCTTCATCCTCGGTGCCACGGTTCAGGTAGTTATTTAGGAAAAACTGCATTTTTTGGGGTTTGGGGGGGCCCAGCGCGGGGGGGGAGTGGCCCCCGGGGACCAAACGAAATTTTTCCTTAGAAGTCTAGTGGGGCTACATGCCCACCAAATTTCATGTTCCCCGGTGCTTCGGTGTCCCTGGTATCGTTGACGAAAAATTCAGTAAGGTGACGAAAAAAAAAAAAAAAAAAAACTTTGACAATCCCTATATGACCGCTTTCGCTAGCTACGCTAGCGGCGGTCATAATTATCATTGCAGTTAATGTTATAGCAACCATTATAGTTAGTTATTATTAAAGGAACACTTCGACTTTTTGGGACTTTAGCTTATTCACCGTATCCCTCAGAATTAGATTAGTCCATACATTCCTTTTTCATCTCCGTGCGTGCTTTAAGTCTGTTTGACGCACCCACCGCTAATGGGCTGCGCTAATCACTCCACCCAAGTAGCAGTGCTTCGCCTTCTGAGAAAATAGTTCTCAGTATTTAAACGTTTAAAAAATGTCTGTCTCTCATATGAGCTTGTTATTTGTACACACTGGCCCTCATTTATCAAAAGTGCGTACACCAAATTTCCAGCGTACACCTGGCGTACACCCAAAACCACGGTGACTTTGAGATTTATCAATATGAACGTTGGCGTACGGCACGCTCAAATCCTACGCCAGCTCAGGAGGTGGTGTACGCACGTTTTGAGTGCGGGAATGCGCAGAAAAACAATTCCTAACACCACAAAAAGCACTGACAAACTAAAAGATATAATATATTATGACCCACTGTAAAAAAACAACAACAACATAGTAATTATAGCCTAAACTTCAGTGTTTATTTTTGTGCAACATGGACTTCAATGTTTAATTTGTGTGAATTTACCAAAGCATTTGAATTGTAGGCATATGTATTCCTTAAGTTGCGAGCCTGTGCGCTTTACCTGACGTTTCAAGCCTTGTTTATACTTTCGCCTGGCTCCGCAGCGCGAGTCTCCGCGGACTGCGCGCGCACCTCCCCAAACGGACGAGGCGTTTATACTCGACGCGCTCGCCGTTACTATTCTTTGAAACGATGGTTAGGCCAGGGTCAGGCCCGGCAGGTGTGCACGGACTGGGTTTAGTAATGAAAGGCTTTCAATGACCAAAAACATAATTCAGACTGACAAAATAATAAAAATGCCATTCTTCTTATTTTAAATAATAATAATAATAATACAAATAATAATAATAA
>NC_138228.1:567161-569661 GCF_964197995.2 Scardinius erythrophthalmus
AGGATTCACACTGGTGTTTGTGAGGATTCACACTGGTGTTTGTGAGGATTCACACAGGTGTTTGTGAGGATTCACACTGGTGTTTGTGAGGATTCACACTGGTGTTTGTGAGGATTCAGACTGGTGTTTGTGAGGATTCACACTGGTGTTTGTGAGGATTCAGACTGGTGTTTGTGAGGATTCAGACTGGTGTTTGTGAGGATTCAGACTGGTGTTTGTGAGGATTCACACTGGTGTTTGTGAGGATTCACACTGGTGTTTGTGAGGATTCACACTGGTGTTTGTGAGGATTCAGACTGGTGTTTGTGAGGATTCACACTGGTGTTTGTGAGGATTCAGACTGGTGTTTGTGAGGATTCAGACTGGTTTTTGTGCTCTTACCAGAGTTTTGTTGCTGGCGATCAGAAGCACAGATGCACCCAGATCCTGAGCAACCAGAGCTTTCTGACTGAATACACAGCCTCCACGCATCACGACCACAGCATGACCCTTCAACGAGCCCGGGGTCACATGGCCCGCAGAACACAGCTGAGTGGATGTCAGGTCCACCAGGGGATACCCCACCTACACACACACACACACACAGAGTTGAGCAAGTCACATAAGTAGGGCTGGGTATCGTTTGAATTTTAACGATTCTGATTCCTATTTCGATTCTGTTTATTGATTCCAATTCTTATTGTTTCCTAATTTCAATTCTAATAAGGAAAAAAAACTTAGATATCATTCACATTTAGTCTCATTGCAAAACATTTAATTGCTGAATATCATGAACAAAAATCAACAGGCTAAAGAACACTTTGCTTGTGGTTTAAAAACACCATAGAAAAACAACAAGCCGAACTAATAATACATTTCAAGCATTATTAAAGACAAGTAAACACTCAGTAATTAAAAAAGAACAAATAAAAAATTAGCAATCACAACAAATAGACAACTGAGAAAAGATATGATTGTAATAAACAGTGTTTTAAGATTTTTAGGAATTCAGGTACAGAAACTGTAATCAAATTTAAAATAACAGCAGTTTTTAAATAAAATATAGGCCATTACAAATATAGTTACAAAAGTTATTCAGTAAAGAACGAACACATTTTCTTTAGATGTTTGATTTGTGTTATTATAGAGACGGCTGCAGGAATATTAGTGCTGTCACTTTAAGAGCTGCACGGATCCAATATACTGATACACATGATAACAGAAAACGTCTCTCTCACGCTTGAATGATTTAAAGTCATATTGAAATGCTCACAAAGGAATCGATAAGAGGAATCGAAATGTTAATTTTAAAGCAAGTATCTGATTCCTGACCTGGAAGTATTAATTTCCAGAATTGGAATCAATTTTCGATTCTCAACCTAATCTACACAATCAGTCAATCTATACATAAGGCCCTGTTGTTGTAAAAAAAAAAAAACTCATGATTTAAAATTAATAATATTTTTGATAGTTAAAATGTAACCATTAAAACGTAGTTCCGAAAAATTCAAAACAGAATTTGGGAATGAATCTTTCCCGGCCTGACTCTCTCACCGCTGCTCCCAGGCTGTCGGAGATGTTGCTCCAGGACGAGTTGAACACCAGACAGTATTCTCTGAATGCAGATCCATTAGACGCACGCAGAATTGCCTCCTGACTGGCGATCTGTGAGAGAAACACACAAACACTCGCCGATTCAGTCAAACACTCGCTGATTCACTCAAACACTCGCCGATTCAGTCAAACACTCGCCGATTCACTCAAACACTCGCCGATTCACTCAAACACTCGCCGATTCACTCAAACACTCGCAGATTCACTCAAACACTCGCAGATTCACTCAAACACTCACCGATTCACTCAAACACTCGCAGATTCACTCAAACACTCGCTGATTCACTCAAACACTCGCCGATTCACTCAAACACTAACACTCGCTGATTCACTCAAACACTCGCCGATTCACTCAAACACTCGCCGATTCACTCAAACACTTGCCGATTCACTCAAACACTCGCCATTTCACTCAAACACTCGCTGATTCACTCAAACACTCACCGATTCACACAAACACTCCCCGATTCACTCAAACACTCCTTTTTGTAGTGTAAACACTCGCCGATTCACTTAAACACTCGCCGATTCACTCAAACACTCGCCGATTCAGTCAAACACTCGCCGATTCAGTCAAACACTCGCTGATTCAGTCAAACACTCCTTTTTGTAGTGTAAACACTCGCCGATTCACTCAAACACTCGCTGATTCACTCAAACACTCGCTGATTCACTTAAACACTCGCCGATTCAGTCAAACACTCCTCGATTCACACAAACACTCGCCGATTCAGTCAGACACTCGCCGATTCAGTCAAACACTCGCCGATTCAGTCAAACACTCGCCGATTCAGTCAAACACTTGCCGATTCACTCAAACACTCGCTGATTCACTTAAACACTCGCCGATTCAGTCAAACACTCCCCGATTCACACAACCACTCCCCGATTCACACAAACACTCCCC
>NC_138228.1:584661-587161 GCF_964197995.2 Scardinius erythrophthalmus
ATAAAACTGACAGAATAAAATACAAACCATACAAAAAATCATTACAAAATAGTTATAATCATCAAGAAAAATCAAACCTAAAGTAATGAGTAAAGAGAATAATGTGAAGTAAAGGCTTGGTGGTACTGTGGTGTTTTGACATGTGTGTAATAACACCATGTGTGTTCAGGTCAGTAATGTGCTGTGTGTGTTTCAGGGTCACCAACGGCGGTAAAACGACGCTGACGGACGGCCTGATCAAGAGTCTGCCGAACTGCTGTGTGGTTCATCAGGACGACTTCTTCAAGGTCAGTGTGAGCAGAATCAGCTTCACGTTCACGTTCAGCTCCAGGGCCGGGCAACCACAACCTCGTTACCTTACATTTCCACTTCGAATACGCGATTAATTCACGTAATGACATAATTGACAACACCGAAGGGCTTTAAATGACATTATTGTTCTCAGGGTTCGTACAAGGTGCTTAAAGTACTTGAATTAGACTTTTTGAGATTTAAGTCCTGGAAAATCCTTGAAAACAGCCATATTTATGAAGAGGGACTGTTTGACTTATTTAAATACGATGAATATTCAATTTAAAAAAATTGAAATGCACAAATACAATTGTTTCACGCAACTTAAAACACTAAAACACTAGCATTAACATTAACACTGCAGCCTGTGTGGAAAACCCCCCCCATCAGATCTTTTCTGGATAAGTACGCCAACATTATAATATAAAATATTATTTATTGAACAATAACAGCCATTATAAACTTTGTACTTATTTTATTATTAAATACGCTGTAAGTTGTATTTTGGATACCGTATATCTGTAATTTGAGTTTTAAAAAAAGATATTGTTTGATAAGTGCGATCTCTGATGATAGTCCTTGAAGAATAAAACAAAAGTTGCGCTAAAGTCCTGGAATGTAACTTTACAGCGTCTGTACGAACCCTGTTTACTGACGTCTTCCGGCGTTCCTTCTGATGTTCATCATGTTAATCTGCTGCTGTAACTAGTGGTAAAGAGGAACAGTTGATCGGTTCAACATTAGAGACACAAACACACATTTACTGACTGACCTTCGTTATGAAACTGACAGGATTTGACAGCTGAGACTTTCTGTCATATCTAAACTATCGACGTTTATTGCTAAACTTAAGAGCTACAAATTAACTTTAGTGACGTTTTATTCGTTCGTCGACTGAAAGCTCTGTTCTCGAAGCGTACGGCTGCTCGCGGTGACCCAGCCCTGGTCAGCTGACCCGCTAGCGCTGGTGATGTCACATCCACACGAGTGCGTCTGATTGGTGTATGTTTCAGCCCCAAGATGAGATTGAAGTTGATGACGCTGGCTTTAAGCAGTACGATGGTAAGCCAAGGGCTTGTGCGTGTGGTTCTGCATGTTCATTTTAAGCGATGTGTGTGTGGTGCGCTCACACGTGTGTGTGTGTGTGTGTGTGTGTGTGTGTGTGCGCAGTCATCAGCGCTCTGGACATGGACGCCATGATGAGCACCATCACTGCATGGCAGCAGAACCCGGTGAAGTTCGAGAGATCTCACGGCGTCAACAACAGCCTGGACTCCGAGATCCTCCCGCGCTCCCGAGACGACGTTCACATCCTGATCGTGGAGGGGTTCCTGCTCTACACCTACGGGTGAGTCACACACACACTATGGTTAAAGCTGAAGCGACCCCTGACCCTGACGACGCTCTAACCGAACGCCTCTCTCCTCCGCAGACCTTTGATCGATGTGTTCGACCAACGATACTTTATTTCCATTCCATACGAAGAGTGCAAAAAGAGGAGGAGGTGAGTGTGTCACACGTGTGTGTGTGTGTGTGTGTGTGTGTGTGTGTGTGTGTGTGTGTGTTTGAAGAAGAGTCAACACACACCTGATCTCACTGTGTGTGTGTGTGTGTGTGTGTGTGTGTGTGTGTGTGTCAGCTCAAGGAACTATGCCGTGCCGGACCCCCCCGGTCTCTTCGACGGACACGTCTGGCCCATGTACGTCAAACATACTAAGATCATGGAAGACTCCGGAGTGGATGTGGGTGAGTGTCGCTGGCAGTATTCTGCTATGATTGTTTTTATGCGATAAGAAGACATAAAATACACATAATTACGACATACTAAGTCAAAATTATTACATAAAAGTTTATATAACTTGTAATTATGATGGTGAAATTGACAAAGTTGAAATTACAAACTAAGCTGAAGTAAGTAATTATGATAAAAAAAATTAAGTCGAAATTATGACACTGACAAAAATGTTGAATGACATAAAAAGTCATAATTATGAAAAGTTGAAAGTGACAATTTAAATCACAAACTACGCTGAAATAAATGAAACGCCGGAGTCGAGAGTGTGTTTGCACACACACACATATATATATATATATTCACACTGCAGAAATGTTCACGTTTATCACTGATTCTCCGCTCCAGGAAGTGGCGATTGTGTTCTCTTGAACGCGCGTGATGTAAACGCTCAGTGTGTGTGTGTGTGAAACTCCG
>NC_138228.1:592161-597161 GCF_964197995.2 Scardinius erythrophthalmus
TGTAAAACAGGACTGTGTGTGTGAACCTGAACCTTCAGCAAACAATCATGTTTTCATAACTTAATAGGAACATTATAATATATATGTGTGTGTGTTTACACAGGCTTCGCTTCATTAGCTGACACTGACGCACGCCTGTAACTGAACACGGTTTTACTATGGTACCTTTTGGACATGTTTTAAAGCTTTCCATAGAGTCCTTACACTGATGACACACAGTATCAATCCCATGATGCTCTGCTGCCACCTGGAGTCCAGCACTCGAACTCATGCATGATTTTACTCCATACAACCAGTGACGCTCACATTAACATATTTAATAAATATTACATGGCGCAAATCAAGTTTATGGACATTCAAGTATGAAAAATATTCATGTTTTATCAGGAACCCTTTGCAATAATGTCTCATGCGTTAGTGAACATGAACTTACAATAAGCAAAGTATTTTGGTTACACTTTATTTGGCAACACTTTCTATTACAGTGTCATTGTTATGTTACATGTACTTACCATAGTAATAATAACAGTAAATTATGCATAATTACATGCAACTAACACTCAACCAAACCCTAATCCTACGGTAAATACATGTTGTTAATTAATATTACTCAGTACTTATATAATTACACTGTAACATAAAGTGTAACCCATTATTTTAAGGTGTCTTTGTTACAGTGTAATTGTACATTGAAATACTGAATAATATAAATCATTATAGGGTTAGTTGCGTGTAATATACAGTGTGTAACAAGAACACTAAAATGTCAGTGGATAAAAATAGTTGTTCATGTTAGTGCGTTAACTGATATTAACAGATAAAACTTTTGATTTTAATATGTATTAGTAAATGTTGAAATTAACATTATATGCTGTTAGTTCATGTTAACTAATGTTAATAATTTAAACTGAGTAACACTTAGTAACAAAAACGTTCATTAGTTAACATTAGTTAATGTATTAACTAACATGAACTAACAATGAGCAATACATTGTTGCTGTATTTTTAATCTTTGTTAATGTTAGTTAATAAAAAACAGCTGTTTATTGTTTGTTCATGTTAGTTCACAGTGCATTAACTAATGTTAACAAGATTTCAATAAAGTATTAGTAAATGTTGAAATTAACAAAGATTAAAGCGGTGGTATAATGACCTTTTCACAAGATGTAAAATAAGTCTCTGATGTCCCCAGAGTGTGTGTGTGTGAAGTTTCAGCTCAAAATACCCCACAGATATCTTTATATAGCATGTTAAAATAGTTACTTTTTGAGGGTGAGCAAAAACACACCGTTTTGTGTGTGTCCCTTTAAATGCAAATGAGCTGCTGCTCCCGGCGCAGGGGGCGGAGCAACAGGACATTTCTGAACGGTTGATGAATTTATGTAGCTTGTGTAGTTATCTTCTAGTCATTGATTAGCATGTTCTGTCTTGATAATCTATAAATCGTGTTGCGGGGGCGGAGTTTATGTAAATTTTAGGGTTGGTGATGTCACTAACCCAGGAGGAATGTGGTGTAGTCTCTACCAGCCGTTTGTTGTAGTCCTTAAAAAGTGATTTCTGTAAAGCAAATATCTCCCTTTGCTTTGAACTTTGAGCGTTGTAACTTTGCAGATGTTGTTTATGCTCAAACTGCAACATTACACACTAACTAAAGTTAGAGAAGTCAAATCATAATTAACCAGCCCTTTAATAAATGCTAAGTGTAGTTCATTATTAGTTCATGTTAATTAATGTAGTTAACTAATGTTAACCTTATATTCAATAATGAACCTTCTTGTAAAGTGTTACCTAAAACTTTATTGTAAATTGTTACAGTTTTATCATATTTGTTTACATTAAAAGAGCATCATATAAGGTAATAAATGATGTTGATAAACGAGAACCACTTTCATTACAGTTTTATTATTTATCTGGATAGAAATGCACATGATGATGAGGATAAAGAGTCACCAGAGCATCTTTATCACATTTAGTCCCAGAGAATCCAACTCGTTTAAGAGGTTTCTCAGATCAGTTTTATGAGGACAGGGGCGGAGTCTGTATGTAGTGGGCGGGGCTGTGACGGGGCGGAGTCTGTGTGCAGTGGGTGGGGCGTGACAGGGGCGGAGTCTGTGTGCAGTGGGTGGGGCGTGACAGGGGCAGAGTCTGTGTGCAGTGGGCGGGCTGTGACGGGGCGGAGTCTGAGAGCAGTGGGCGGGCTGTGACAGGGGCGGAGTCTGTGTGCAGTGGGCGGGCTGTGACAGGGGCGGAGTCTGTGTGCAGTGGGCGGGCTGTGACAGGGGCGGAGTCTGTGTGCAGTGGGCGGGCTGTGACAGGGGCGGAGTCTGTGTGCAGTGGGCGGGCTGTGACAGGGGCGGAGTCTGAGAGCAGTGGGCGGGCTGTGACAGGGGCGGAGTCTGAGAGCAGTAGGTGAAGCTGTGACAGGGCCGAGTTTGTGTGCAGTGGGTGGGGCAGTGACAGGGGCGGAGTCTGTGTGCAGTGGGCTGAGCTCAGTGTGTGTGAGGTGCTGGTTCAGGCGTCGCCGGAGCGTTTGGCGGGTTTGGCGACCAGGCGTCTCTCTCGCTCCAGCTCTCTCTCTCGCTGCTGCTCGCGCTCCAGATCTTCCTTCTGCTTGTGTTGCTGCAGCTTCAGCGCTCGCTTCTGCACACATTCATACACTCTTCACTCTTAATCTGTCTTTCCGTCTCATACGGCAAAGCATACTAACCCAGGGTAAAGTATGGAAGCTTGTTTCTGCCACGGAATAAAAATGAAAAAAAAAAAATAATTTACTCTCGGAATCCTGACTTTTCTTTCAATCGTAGTTTATATCTCTCAATTTCAGACTTTTTTCTCGCAATTATGATTTTTTTCTCGTAAACGCAAGTTTGTATCTTGCAATTCTGACATTTTTCTCGCAATTCTGACTTTTTTCTCACAATTATGATTTTTTTCTCGTAAACGCAAGTTTATATCTCTCAATTCAGACTTTTTTCTCGCAATTATGATTTTTTTCTCGTAAACGCAAGTTTGTATCTTGCAATTCTGACATTTTTCTCGCAATTCTGACTTTTTTCTCACAATTATGATTTTTTTCTCGTAAACGCAAGTTTATATCTCTCAATTCAGACTTTTTTCTCGCAATTATGACTTTTTTCTTTTAAACGCAAGTTTGTATCTTGCAATTCTGACATATTTCTTGATATTCTGACTTTTTTCTCACAATTATGATTTTTTTCTCGTAAACGCAAGTTTATATCTCTCAATTCAGACTTTTTTCTCGCAATTATGATTTTTTTCTTTTAAACGCAAGTTTGTATCTTGAAATTCTGACATTTTTCTTGATATTCTGACTTTTTTCTCATAAACGCAAGTTTATATCTCACAATTCAGACTTTTTTCTCGCAATTATGATTTTTTTTCTCGTAAATGCAAGTTTATATCTCTCAATTCAGACTTTTTTCTCGCAATTATGATTTTTTTCTCGTAAACGCAAGTTTGTATCTTGCAATTCTGACATTTTTCTTGCAATTCTGACTTTTTTCTCGTAAACGCAAGTTTATATCTCACAATTCAGACTTTTTTCTCGCAATTATGATTTTTTTTCTCGTAAACGCAAGTTTATATATCTCACAATTCAGACTTTGTTCTCGCAATTATGATTTTTTTCTCGTAAACGCAAGTTTGTATCTCGCAATTTCAGACTTTTTTCTTGTAAACGCAAGTTTATATCTTGCAATTCTGACATTTTTCTCGCAATTCTGACTTTCTTCTTGTAAACGTAAGTTTATATCTCACAATTCAGACTTTTTCTCACAATTCAGATTTTTTTCCACACAATTGTGATTTTATATTTCACAATTCTTAGGAAAAATTCATAATAGTGAGAATTTTTTATTATTATTCCCCTGCAGAAACAAGCTTCATATAAACATGAAGAGCAGTAAAGCACGAATCTCCAGAAGACTCCCCGCTCAAACCTTTAGTCTGGTCGTCTTGTCGTGCAGAACGATCATTTCTTTGCGAATGTTCACCAGTTTGCTGTGATAAACTTTGGCCTCTGTGAACTGAAACACATCAGCTGTCAGTCTGACGACGTTTCTACGAGAGAAACCACACGATTAAAACTCACCAGTGCGTTCAGATCAATCATGGCATTGCAGTCGCGGAATTTCGTGACTTCTTGCTCCAGCGTATCCAGCAAAATAACTTGATTTTGTCTGGAAGTAAGAACAAATAAAGGATGATTTGGACAGTGTTAGCACACGTGTGGACAGTGTTAGCACACGTGTGTTATATGCAGCAGATCGACAGTGTTAGCACACGTGTGGACAGTGTTAGCACACGCGTGTTATATGCAGCAGATCGACAGTGTTAGTACACGTGTGTTATATGCAGCAGATCGACAGTGTTAGCACACGCGTGTTATATGCAGCAGATCGACAGTGTTAGCACACGCATGTTATATGCAGCAGATCGACAGTGTTAGCACACGCGTGTTATATGCAGCAGATCGACAGTGTTAGCACACGTGTGTTATATGCAGCAGATCGACAGTGTTAGCACACGCGTGTTATATGCAGCAGATCGACAGTGTTAGCACACGCGTGTTATATGCAGCAGATCGACAGTGTTAGCACACGTGTGTTATATGCAGCAGATCGACAGTGTTAGCACACGCGTGTTATATGCAGCAGATCGACAGTGTTAGCACACGCGTGTTATATGCAGCAGATCGACAGTGTTAGCACACGTGTGTTATATGCAGCAGATCGACAGTGTTAGCACACGCGTGTTATATGCAGCAGATCGACAGTGTTAGCACACGCGTGTTATATGCAGCAGATCGACAGTGTTAGCACACGTGTGTTATATGCAGCAGATCGACAGTGTTAGCACACGCGTGGACAGTGTTAGCACACGCGTGTTATATGCAGCAGATCGACAGTGTTAGTACACGTGTGTTATATGCAGCAGATCGACAGTGTTAGCACACGCGTGTTATATGCAGCAGATCGACA
>NC_138228.1:614661-639661 GCF_964197995.2 Scardinius erythrophthalmus
CACACACTCACGAGAAGAGAGAGAGACAAGAGACACCACAGTCCTGCACTCACTGCCTCTCTCTCTCGCTGACAAACACACACACACACACACACAAGGAGAGAGAGAGACAGGGGGCGCCACAGTCCTGCACACACCGCCTCTCTCTCTCTCGCTGACACACACACACACACACACACGAGGAGAGAGAGAGAGAGACGGGTAAACTGACGTGTTGACCCAGCAGGGTCTTAATGATTGTCTAGTAGCTTTTCTATAATGGATATTGACCTCATTTTGATAAACCTTTAATACAGACCTGCTCACAGGAGAAAGGTGTGTTTTAGGACCCGCTTTTATTTGTGTGTCTGTGTGTCTGTGTGTTCTGGAGTGAATCTCATGAGAACGGCTCAGATTAAACCACAACATTACAAGACAAAACAAGCTTTTTTTTGTTTTGCATGAACAGAATGAAGCCTGGATTTTTTTGTGCAATTTTTAATCACAGTTAAGCATGTTTTCCTTTTGAATTGTCATGGTCATGTTGCAACAACAAAAAAATCGCATTAATGTAATGACATTGGATTTATGTCTCATTACTGTAATGTTATTAAAATTATCATAATTTAAAAAAGGCAGTGCAACATACAAGATGTATACAACTTCACAATTTAAAGAATATATTTATTTTTTCACACTGAATTTGGTGGGGTGCTAAAAATGCAAAAGAGACGTTAATGTTTTTCATCTAGACTTTTGGGGTAAAATATGACCTGAACAGCTTTTCATGAGATTCATATTCTGACAGCACTGAAATAACCCAAACGCTCCGCACGCGCTCAGTGTCTCATCAATGCAAAACATGAAATATTTGACATGTTTGTAGAATTCATCAATCAACAGACAATCGTAGTTTGACAGGACAGACAGTAGTTTCACATCTCTGTTACACACTCATTAGTTTAGTATATTTCAGACATTTGTAATCATTTCCTGCAGATGTTTGTGTGCCTACATGATCCGTTCACAAACTCAGAGCGACACAATCTCCCTTTTATCTTTTTATTTGATTTATTTTTCCCTCAAGATGCAGATATAATTATAATTTAACTATCAGTGCCTCTCATCAGTATTTGGCCAATATGCCTTTTTTATTATTTTTTTATGGTTTTGTTTTGTTTGTTGTTTTCTGAAACAGATTGTCAGGCTTTGGATGGTTTCCTCTATGTTTGCAGTATTTGTTGGTTGTGTGTCTGAGGATGATGGAGTTACACTGACGCGCTTGATAACTTGAAATAAATAATTTTTTAATGTCTGCATTGGGTTTTTATTTGAGTTCTCTCTGAATCACGGGCTTCAGGTTTAGGATGTTTGCGCATCATTCATCTTCCATGTTCTTGTCTGCTGGTTGTGAACGGACGACTGCTGAGTGTCTTTAGGGTGTGTGTGGGTCTCCTCTGGGCTTGTGTTGTGATTTGATGATGTGCTGCAGTCTCTTAGGAATAGATGTGTGAATGATCTTTATGGAAAGTGATGTACAAAGAGTTTTTCTCAAGTGTAAATCCAGTTTCACTCCAGGAGATGATGGAGTCACACGGGGTTTAAGTGTTCCGATGATTTTAGTCACTGAACAAATCACTAATATCCATGGAAGCGTGTTTCTGCCATGGAATAAACAGTCACAACACAATGTTTAAAGTGCTCTATTCTGCTATTTTAAAGGCTCCTAATGTTGTTTTGGCGTCTCCTACAACAGGTTCACATTCATCCAAGCTCAAAAACACATTAATGTCCTCATAATCTCCACTGCAGCTTCAGCTCTTTTCTCTGAAACGCTTCCATCAAGGATTCAGTCTCTCTAAGCCCCGCCTCTCTGAGAGCTGCTCTGCTGTGATTGGTCAGAAAGCAAACGCTCATTATCATATCTGAATCTCAGCTCTTGATCACAGTGATACGAACAGTAACGATGGCGTGGGTTTCACCGTATCAATCTCAGAAAACAGCGTCTTCTCCACACGAACAACACGAACCAAACTCTTCCAGTCTCAGATACACTACAGTGTTTGAGGGCGGAGCTAAGAGACGCTGCTCAGCCAATCAACACCACAGGCTGGCATTATGCTAATTAGTTACAAACCTATGCTGATTCAGCAGGAAGTGAGACTGAATTACTGACGACTCGTTTCAGTTCAGAATCGATTCTTTCTTTTGGTAAACAATAACTCAGTTTATCTGAACTGATCTTTTACAGCGCTTTATTACACACTGCATGAAAGGTCATATCTGACAAAGCATAAAATTGGCACTTTAATTGTGAGTTTATATCTCACAATTAAGATGAAAAAGTCAGATTTCTGAGATATAAACTCATAATTGCGAGTTTATACAGCGCATTAAAACACTTTCACTTATACAGTAATCTTGATGGGACATTTAAGGACATGACGCATCAGTCAAGTGTTCAGTTGTGGTGTCAAACACTCCCTAGTCACATGACGGGCGACATCCGCACAGAACACGGAGTCACGTATACACACACACACACTCACTCACTCACTCACTCACTCACTCACTCACTCACTCACTCACACACACACACACACACTCACACACACAGAGAGAGAGACTCGTTCTAACTAGAATTCATTCTTGTGCAACCAGACATAAACAGGCTCAGGCGTGTGGCTGGAGAATGTGGGCTGATGGGAATGTTCATGATGATGCAAGGAGTTTCTGGTATAACAACACAGGCAGCGTTCATGACACACACACACACACACACACACACACACACACACATGTGGAGCCTCTCTGTAATGATCTGGCCTGCGAATGAAACAGGATCTTCAGGTCAGAGATGAACGTTTGTTTCTCCGGCATGAGGACGGAAGCAGGGAGGGTTAGTTTCCTCTTTAGTTAGTCAGTGTAATCGCCGGCAGGTTTGATTTATTCTCTTGTTGTTCTGGCTGAAGGAAACAGTGACTGTGAGAGATATGAACGCAAGCTGAACGGATTAAAGGCTAATTGCATGAATTCATCAGCAAAGTTCAATCCTTCTCGTCAGAAAGACAGACACATCAGCAGAATTTCTCTTTCATTTTTGTCGTTAATTTATTCAAGTTTTAAGTGATTTTGACAGTGCAAAATGCAAACAGAGTCCTGAGAATATAGAAGTAAATCAGAGGAGAGAAGGATAGAAGGAGAGCAGATCATCTGGTCAGTTTCTTCACCAGCTCCAGCTCCTCCACTGGTTTCCACTGCTGGTTAATCGTCATCAGCTGAAAGAAAACAGAATCTGTTCATTAATATTATCAGTTCATGCATTCACTGGGAATCAAACCGCAGTTTGAGCTCCTGCTATTATATTAAAAAATGAACATGAGCATAACCCGTCAGTCCGGGTCGATGAAGAGTTTATCAGGCGTTTACCTTCTGTGGTTTTGACGGATCTAGTGTCTCCCATGGCTCTGGGTTACTTGTCTTGTTTAAACTATGAAAGTCAAGTAATGTTATCACTGTACAGCTTTTACAACATTATATGCTGAATATTAAAGGATCAGACATCCCTCATAATCATCATATTATCATACATTAAAAACTTTCATTTTGCTAGAAACCAACAGAACTTCTCCACAGTAACTAGTAACAATAAAGCATACAGGAAGCACTTTATATAGATAGACTGATAACAATGTTTATTATTAACCGTGTTCATGAATTTAATAAATCTATAATAAAGATAAAGTTTCTCACATGACATCCGGTTTGGTCAGTAAGAAGTAAACGGAGGCTGTTGCTGCTCCGAGCGCGGCACATCCAACAATCCCAATCAAAGGAATTAACTAGAAAAATTCCAGAAAAGAATAAGTGAAACAGTTGAAGTGATAAAATATTCCTGATGATGATGATAAGTCTTCCTCACCTCCTTCCTTTTCTTGAGCATTTGAAAAAACCCTCCAGACATCTTTCACCTGCTACAACGAGGCTTCCTAAAGAAAACAATATCCAAAATTATTATTTTCTATTCAGTGTTTCAATGAGAGTTTGAGAGTCACAGATGAACAAATAGAAACCAAACATCAATGATGATGAAGACGACAGATGTTGAGTGAACCGACCTTCTGAAGTTGTGTAGTAAATGCAGCATCATTCTGAAAGTGTCGTTCATATAAACACAAAAGAGATGTGTTTGATGGCACGTACACACACACACACACACCCATCCTATCACGCACTTCACCTTCATACTGAAACTGAGCGCCCTCTGCTGGAGACAATGACAATCTGTCTCACACAGTCACAAATATGAGATGAAAAGGATGTCAGGATCCCTCCTTCACAGTGAAGTCTTCTCCACTTACACTCCACTGCACCTTCAAGGGGTCAATCAACTGTTGCTCACCTCCTTATAAATGACCAGGATGGCCCCTTAGTAAAAGCATGGGCAAAGGAGGAAAGAAGAGATAACTTTTGTTGTTGGGGATTAATGATTTTTTTTTTTTTTTTCAAATGTAAATAATCTAAACATGTATATAAATGAAAAGGGCATCTCAAAAACAGCACTCCAATGGTTCAGGTCTTCCCTCTCAGCTGGTCCTTCAGGGTGTCGTGGAGGGGTGAGGTGTCTAAGACCAACATCTAGCTACTGGAGTGCCTCAGGGCTCAGTGCTGGGACCGCTTCTCTTCTCCATCTACATGTCATCACTAGTGTCTGTCATTCAGAAACATGGTTTATCCCATCACTGTTATCATCTAGCTACTGGAGTGCCTCAGGGCTCAGTGCTGGGACCGCTTCTCTTCTCCATCTACATGTCATCACTAGTGTCTGTCATTCAGAAACATGGTTTATCCCATCACTGTTATCATCTAGCTACTGGAGTGCCTCAGGGCTCAGTGCTGGGACCGCTTCTCTTCTCCATCTACAGGTCATCACTAGATCTGTCATTCAGAAACATGGTTTATCCCATCACTGTTATCATCTAGCTACTGGAGTGCCTCAGGGCTCAGTGCTGGGACCACTTCTCTTCTACATCTACATGTCATCACTAGATCTGTCATTCAGAAACATGGTTTATCTCATCACTGTTATCATCTAGCTACTGGAGTGCCTCAGGGCTCAGTGCTGGGACCGCTTCTCTTCTACATCTACATGTCATCACTAGATCTGTCATTCAGAAACATGGTTTATCCCATCACTGTTATCATCTAGCTACTGGAGTGCCTCAGGGCTCAGTGCTGGGACCACTTCTCTTCTACATCTACATGTCATCACTAGATCTGTCATTCAGAAACATGGTTTATCCCATCACTGTTATCATCTAGCTACTGGAGTGCCTCAGGGCTCAGTGCTGGGACCGCTTCTCTTCTACATCTACATGTCATCACTAGATCTGTCATTCAGAAACATGGTTTATCTCATCACTGTTATCATCTAGCTACTGGAGTGCCTCAAGGCTCAGTGCTGGGACCGCTTCTCTTCTCCATCTACATGACATCACTAGATCTGTCATTCAGAAACATGGTTTATCCCATCACTGTTATCATCTAGCTACTGGAGTGCCTCAGGGCTCAGTGCTGGGACCGCTTCTCTTCTCCATCTACATGTCATCACTAGATCTGTCATTCAGAAACATGGTTTATCCAACCACTCCTATCATCTAGCTACTGGAGTGCCTCAGGGCTCAGTGCTGGGACCGCTCCTCTTCTCCATCTACATGTCATCACTAGTGTCTGTCATTCAGAAACATGGTTTATCCCATCACTGTTATCATCTAGCTACTGGAGTGCCTCAGGGCTCAGTGCTGGGACCGCTTCTCTTCTCCATCTACATGACATCACTAGATCTGTCATTCAGAAACATGGTTTATCCCATCACTGTTATCATCTAGCTACTGGAGTGCCTCAGGGCTCAGTGCTGGGACCGCTTCTCTTCTCCATCTACATGTCATCACTAGATCTGTCATTCAGAAACATGGTTTATCCCATCACTGTTATCATCTAGCTACTGGAGTGCCTCAGGGCTCAGTGCTGGGACCGCTTCTCTTCTCCATCTACATGTCATCACTAGTGTCTGTCATTCAGAAACATGGTTTATCCCATCACTGTTATCATCTAGCTACTGGAGTGCCTCAGGGCTCAGTGCTGGGACCGCTTCTCTTCTCCATCTACATGTCATCACTAGTGTCTGTCATTCAGAAACATGGTTTATCCCATCACTGTTATCATCTAGCTACTGGAGTGCCTCAAGGCTCAGTGCTGGGACCGCTTCTCTTCTCCATCTACATGACATCACTAGTGTCTGTCATTCAGAAACATGGTTTATCCCATCACTGTTATCATCTAGCTACTGGAGTGCCTCAGGGCTCAGTGCTGGGACCGCTTCTCTTCTCCATCTACATGTCATCACTAGATCTGTCATTCAGAAACATGGTTTATCCAACCACTCCTATCATCTAGCTACTGGAGTGCCTCAGGGCTCAGTGCTGGGACCGCTCCTCTTCTCCATCTACATGTCATCACTAGTGTCTGTCATTCAGAAACATGGTTTATCCCATCACTGTTATCATCTAGCTACTGGAGTGCCTCAGGGCTCAGTGCTGGGACCGCTTCTCTTCTCCATCTACATGTCATCACTAGATCTGTCATTCAGAAACATGGTTTATCCAACCACTCCTATCATCTAGCTACTGGAGTGCCTCAGGGCTCAGTGCTGGGACCGCTCCTCTTCTCCATCTACATGTCATCACTAGTGTCTGTCATTCAGAAACATGGTTTATCCCATCACTGTTATCAACTAGCTACTGGAGTGCCTCAGGGCTCAGTGCTGGGACCGCTTCTCTTCTCCATCTACATGACATCACTAGATCTGTCATTCAGAAACATGGTTTATCCCATCACTGTTATCATCTAGCTACTGGAGTGCCTCAGGGCTCAGTGCTGGGACCGCTCCTCTTCTCCATCTACATGTCATCACTAGTGTCTGTCATTCAGAAACATGGTTTATCCCATCACTGTTATCATCTAGCTACTGGAGTGCCTCAAGGCTCAGTGCTGGGACCGCTCCTCTTCTCCATCTACATGTCATCACTAGTGTCTGTCATTCAGAAACATGGTTTATCCCATTACTGTTATCATCTAGCTACTGGAGTGCCTCAAGGCTCAGTGCTGGGACCGCTCCTCTTCTCCATCTACATGTCATCACTGGGATCTGTCATTCAGAAACATGGTTTATCCCATCACTGTTATCATCTAGCTACTGGAGTGCCTCAGGGCTCAGTGCTGGGACCGCTTCTCTTCTACATCTACATGTCATCACTAGTGTCTGTCATTCAGAAACATGGTTTATCCCATCACTGTTATCATCTAGCTACTGGAGTGCCTTAGGGCTCAGTGCTGGGACCGCTTCTCTTCTACATCTACATGTCATCACTAGTGTCTGTCATTCAGAAACATGGTTTATCCCATCACTGTTATCATCTATCTACTGGAGTGCCTCAAGGCTCAGTGCTGGGACCACTTCTCTTCTCCATCTACATGACATCACTAGATCTGTCATTCAGAAACATGGTTTATCCCATCACTGTTATCATCTAGCTACTGGAGTGCCTCAGGGCTCAGTGCTGGGACCGCTTCTCTTCTCCATCTACATGTCATCACTAGATCTGTCATTCAGAAACAAGGTTTATCCCATCACTGTTATCATCTAGCTACTGGAGTGCCTCAAGGCTCAGTGCTGGGACCGCTCCTCTTCTCCATCTACATGTCATCACTAGATCTGTCATTCAGAAACATGGTTTATCCCATCACTGTTATCATCTAGCTACTGGAGTGCCTCAGGGCTCAGTGCTGGGACCGCTTCTCTTCTCCATCTACATGTCATCACTAGATCTGTCATTCAGACACATGGTTTATCCCATCACTGTTATCATCTAGCTACTGGAGTGCCTCAGGGCTCAGAGCTGGGACCGCTTCTCTTCTCCATCTACATGTCATCACTAGATCTGTCATTCAGAAACATGGTTTATCCTATCACTGTTATCATCTAGCTACTGGAGTGCCTCAGGGCTCAGTGCTGGGACCGCTCCTCTTCTCCATCTACATGTCATCACTAGTGTCTGTCATTCAGAAACATGGTTTATCCCATCACTGTTATCATCTAGCTACTGGAGTGCCTCAGGGCTCAGTGCTGGGACCGCTTCTCTTCTCCATCTACATGTCATCACTAGATCTGTCATTCAGAAACATGGTTTATCCCATCACTGTTATCATCTAGCTACTGGAGTGCCTCAGGGCTCAGCTGGGACCGCTTCTCTTCTCCATCTACATGTCATCACTAGATCTGTCATTCAGAAAAATGGTTTATCCCATCACTGTTATCATCTAGCTACTGGAGTGCCTCAAGGCTCAGTGCTGGGACCGCTCCTCTTCTCCATCTACATGTCATCACTGGGATCTGTCATTCAGAAACATGGTTTATCCCATCACTGTTATCATCTAGCTACTGGAGTGCCTCAGGGCTCAGTGCTGGGACCGCTCCTCTTCTCCATCTACATGTCATCACTAGATCTGTCATTCAGACACATGGTTTATCCCATCACTGTTATCATCTAGCTACTGGAGTGCCTCAGGGCTCAGCGCTGGGACCGCTTCTCTTCTCCATCTACATGTCATCACTAGATCTGTCATTCAGAAACATGGTTTATCCCATCACTGTTATCATCTAGCTACTGGAGTGCCTCAGGGCTCAGTGCTGGGACCGCTTCTCTTCTCCATCTACATGTCATCACTAGTGTCTGTCATTCAGAAACATGGTTTATCCCATCACTGTTATCATCTAGCTACTGGAGTGCCTCAGGGCTCAGTGCTGGGACCGCTCCTCTTCTCCATCTACATGTCATCACTAGATCTGTCATTCAGAAACATGGTTTATCCCATCACTGTTATCATCTAGCTACTGGAGTGCCTCAGGGCTCAGTGCTGGGACCGCTTCTCTTCTCCATCTACATGTCATCACTAGATCTGTCATTCAGAAACATGGTTTATCCCATCACTGTTATCATCTATCTACTGGAGTGCCTCAAGGCTCAGTGCTGGGACCGCTTCTCTTCTCCATCTACATGTCATCACTAGATCTGTCATTCAGAAACATGGTTTATCCCATCACTGTTATCATCTAGCTACTGGAGTGCCTCAGGGCTCAGTGCTGGGACCGCTTCTCTTCTCCATCTACATGTCATCACTAGATCTGTCATTCAGAAACATGGTTTATCCCATCACTGTTATCATCTATCTACTGGAGTGCCTCAAGGCTCAGTGCTGGGACCGCTTCTCTTCTCCATCTACATGTCATCACTAGATCTGTCATTCAGAAACATGGTTTATCCCATCACTGTTATCATCTAGCTACTGGAGTGCCTCAGGGCTCAGCGCTGGGACCGCTTCTCTTCTCCATCTACATGTCATCACTAGATCTGTCATTCAGAAACATGGTTTATCCCATCACTGTTATCATCTAGCTACTGGAGTGCCTCAAGGCTCAGTGCTGGGACCGCTCCTCTTCTCCATCTACATGTCATCACTGGGATCTGTCATTCAGAAACATGGTTTATCCCATCACTGTTATCATCTAGCTACTGGAGTGCCTCAGGGCTCAGTGCTGGGACCGCTTCTCTTCTCCATCTACATGTCATCACTAGATCTGTCATTCAGACACATGGTTTATCCCATCACTGTTATCATCTAGCTACTGGAGTGCCTCAGGGCTCAGCGCTGGGACCGCTTCTCTTCTCCATCTACATGTCATCACTAGATCTGTCATTCAGAAACATGGTTTATCCTATCACTGTTATCATCTAGCTACTGGAGTGCCTCAGGGCTCAGCGCTGGGACCGCTCCTCTTCTCCATCTACATGTCATCACTAGTGTCTGTCATTCAGAAACATGGTTTATCCCATCACTGTTATCATCTAGCTACTGGAGTGCCTCAGGGCTCAGTGCTGGGACCGCTTCTCTTCTCCATCTACATGTCATCACTAGATCTGTCATTCAGAAACATGGTTTATCCCATCACTGTTATCATCTAGCTACTGGAGTGCCTCAGGGCTCAGTGCTGGGACCGCTTCTCTTCTCCATCCACATGTCATCACTAGATCTGTCATTCAGAAAAATGGTTTATCCCATCACTGTTATCATCTAGCTACTGGAGTGCCTCAAGGCTCAGTGCTGGGACCGCTTCTCTTCTCCATCTACATGTCATCACTAGATCTGTCATTCAGAAACATGGTTTATCCCATCACTGTTATCATCTAGCTACTGGAGTGCCTCAGGGCTCAGTGCTGGGACCGCTTCTCTTCTCCATCCACATGTCATCACTAGATCTGTCATTCAGAAAAATGGTTTATCCTATCACTGTTATCATCTAGCTACTGGAGTGCCTCAGGGCTCAGTGCTGGGACCGCTCCACTTCTCCATCTACATGTCATCACTGGGATCTGTCATTCAGAAACATGGTTTATCCCATCACTGTTATCATCTAGCTACTGGAGTGCCTCAGGGCTCAGTGCTGGGACCGCTTCTCTTCTCCATCTACATGTCATCACTAGATCTGTCATTCAGACACATGGTTTATCCCATCACTGTTATCATCTAGCTACTGGAGTGCCTCAGGGCTCAGCGCTGGGACCGCTTCTCTTCTCCATCTACATGTCATCACTAGATCTGTCATTCAGAAACATGGTTTATCCCATCACTGTTATCATCTAGCTACTGGAGTGCCTCAGGGCTCAGTGCTGGGACCGCTTCTCTTCTCCATCTACATGTCATCACTAGTGTCTGTCATTCAGAAACATGGTTTATCCCATCACTGTTATCATCTAGCTACTGGAGTGCCTCAGGGCTCAGTGCTGGGACCGCTTCTCTTCTCCATCTACATGTCATCACTAGTGTCTGTCATTCAGAAACATGGTTTATCCCATCACTGTTATCATCTAGCTACTGGAGTGCCTCAGGGCTCAGTGCTGGGACCGCTTCTCTTCTCCATCTACATGTCA
This sequence comes from Scardinius erythrophthalmus, assembly GCF_964197995.2. Lineage (NCBI taxonomy): Eukaryota > Metazoa > Chordata > Actinopteri > Cypriniformes > Leuciscidae > Scardinius > Scardinius erythrophthalmus. Next base: position 625,689 of record NC_138228.1, read on the forward strand.
TCACTAGTGTCTGTCATTCAGAAACATGGTTTATCCCATCACTGTTATCATCTATCTACTGGAGTGCCTCAAGGCTCAGTGCTGGGACCGCTTCTCTTCTCCATCTACATGTCATCACTAGATCTGTCATTCAGAAACATTGTTTATCCCATCACTGTTATCATCTAGCTACTGGAGTGCCTCAGGGCTCAGTGCTGGGACCGCTCCTCTTCTCCATCTACATGTCATCACTAGATCTGTCATTCAGAAACATGGTTTATCCCATCACTGTTATCATCTAGCTACTGGAGTGCCTCAGGGCTCAGTGTTGGGACCACTTCTCTTCTCCATCTACATGTCATCACTAGATCTGTCATTCAGAAACATGGTTTACCCCATCACTGTTATCATCTAGCTACTGGAGTGCCTCAGGGCTCAGTGCTGGGACCGCTACTCTTCTCCATCTACATGTCATCACTAGTGTCTGTCATTCAGAAACATGGTTTATCCCATCACTGTTATCATCTAGCTACTGGAGTGCCTCAAGGGCTCAGTGCTGGGACCGCTTCTCTTCTCCATCTACATGTCATCACTAGTGTCTGTCATTCAGAAACATGGTTTATCCCATCACTGTTATCATCTAGCTACTGGAGTGCCTCAAGGGCTCAGTGCTGGGACCGCTTCTCTTCTCCATCTACATGTCATCACTAGTGTCTGTCATTCAGAAACATGGTTTATCCCATCACTGTTATCATCTAGCTACTGGAGTGCCTCAGGGCTCAGTGCTGGGACCGCTACTCTTCTCCATCTACATGTCATCACTAGTGTCTGTCATTCAGAAACATGGTTTATCCCATCACTGTTATCATCTAGCTACTGGAGTGCCTCAGGGCTCAGTGCTGGGACCGCTTCTCTTCTCCATCTACATGTCATCACTAGGATCTTTCATTCAGAAACATGGTTTATCCCATCACTGTTATCATCTAGCTACTGGAGTGCCTCAGGGCTCAGTGCTGGGACCGCTTCTCTTCTCCATCTACATGTTATCACTAGTGTCTGTCATTCAGAAACATGGTTTATCCCATCACTGTTATCATCTAGCTACTGGAGTGCCTCAGGGCTCAGTGCTGGGACCACTTCTCTTCTCCATCTACATGTCATCACTAGATCTGTCATTCAGACACATGGTTTATCCCATCACTGTTATCATCTAGCTACTGGAGTGCCTCAGGGCTCAGTGCTGGGACCGCTTCTCTTCTCCATCTACATGTTATCACTAGTGTCTGTCATTCAGAAACATGGTTTATCCCATCACTGTTATCATCTAGCTACTGGAGTGCCTCAGGGCTCAGTGCTGGGACCACTTCTCTTCTCCATCTACATGTTATCACTAGATCTGTCATTCAGAAACATGGTTTATCCCATCACTGTTATCATCTAGCTACTGGAGTGCCTCAGGGCTCAGTGCTGGGACCGCTTCTCTTCTCCATCTACATGTCATCACTAGGATCTTTCATTCAGAAACATGGTTTATCCCATCACTGTTATCATCTAGCTACTGGAGTGCCTCAGGGCTCAGTGCTGGGACCGCTTCTCTTCTCCATCTACATGTTATCACTAGTGTCTGTCATTCAGAAACATGGTTTATCCCATCACTGTTATCATCTAGCTACTGGAGTGCCTCAGGGCTCAGTGCTGGGACCACTTCTCTTCTCCATCTACATGTCATCACTAGATCTGTCATTCAGACACATGGTTTATCCCATCACTGTTATCATCTAGCTACTGGAGTGCCTCAGGGCTCAGTGCTGGGACCGCTTCTCTTCTCCATCTACATGTTATCACTAGTGTCTGTCATTCAGAAACATGGTTTATCCCATCACTGTTATCATCTAGCTACTGGAGTGCCTCAGGGCTCAGTGCTGGGACCACTTCTCTTCTCCATCTACATGTCATCACTAGATCTGTCATTCAGAAACATGGTTTATCCCATCACTGTTATCATCTAGCTACTGGAGTGCCTCAGGGCTCAGTGCTGGGACCGCTTCTCTTCTCCATCTACATGTTATCACTAGTGTCTGTCATTCAGAAACATGGTTTATCCCATCACTGTTATCATCTAGCTACTGGAGTGCCTCAGGGCTCAGTGCTGGGACCACTTCTCTTCTCCATCTACATGTCATCACTAGATCTGTCATTCAGACACATGGTTTATCCCATCACTGTTATCATCTAGCTACTGGAGTGCCTCAGGGCTCAGTGCTGGGACCACTTCTCTTCTCCATCTACATGTCATCACTAGTGTCTGTCATTCAGACACATGGTTTATCCCATCACTGTTATCATCTAGCTACTGGAGTGCCTCAGGGCTCAGTGCTGGGACCACTTCTCTTCTCCATCTACATGTCATCACTAGAATCTGTCATTCAGAAACATGGTTTATCTCATCACTGTTATCATCTAGCTACTGGAGTGCCTCATGGCTCAGTGCTGGGACCGCTTCTCTTCTCCATCTACATGTCATCACTAGATCTGTCATTCAGAAACATGGTTTATCCCATCACTGTTATCATCTAGCTACTGGAGTGCCTCAAGGCTCAGTGCTGGGACCACTTCTCTTCTACATCTACATGTCATCACTAGTGTCTGTCATTCAGAAACATGGTTTATCCCATCACTGTTATCATCTAGCTACTGGAGTGCCTCAGGGCTCAGTGCTGGGACCACTTCTCTTCTCCATCTACATGTCATCACTAGTGTCTGTCATTCAGAAACATGGTTTATCCCATCACTGTTATCATCTAGCTACTGGAGTGCCTCAAGGCTCAGTGCTGGGACCACTTCTCTTCTCCATCTACATGTCATCACTAGTGTCTGTCATTCAGAAACATGGTTTATCCCATCACTGTTATCATCTAGCTACTGGAGTGCCTCAGGGCTCAGTGCTGGGACCACTTCTCTTCTCCATCTACATGTCATCACTGGGATCTGTCATTCAGAAACATGGTTTATCCCATCACTGTTATCATCTAGCTACTGGAGTGCCTCAAGGCTCAGTGCTGGGACCACTTCTCTTCTCCATCTACATGTCATCACTGGGATCTGTCATTCAGAAACATGGTTTATCCCATCACTGTTATCATCTAGCTACTGGAGTGCCTCAAGGCTCAGTGCTGGGACCACTTCTCTTCTCCATCTACATGTCATCACTGGGATCTGTCATTCAGAAACATGGTTTATCCCATCACTGTTATCATCTAGCTACTGGAGTGCCTCAGGGCTCAGTGCTGGGACCACTTCTCTTCTCCATCTACATGTCATCACTGGGATCTGTCATTCAGAAACATGGTTTATCCCATCACTGTTATCATCTAGCTACTGGAGTGCCTCAAGGCCCAGTGCTGGGACCACTTCTCTTCTCCATCTACATGTCATCACTGGGATCTGTCATTCAGAAACATGGTTTATCCCATCACTGTTATCATCTAGCTACTGGAGTGCCTCAGGGCTCAGTGCTGGGACCGCTTCTCTTCTCCATCTACATGTCATCATTGGGATCTGTCATTCAGAAACATGGTTTATCCCATCACTGTTATCATCTAGCTACCGGAGTGCCTCAAGGCTCAGTGCTGGGACCGCTTCTCTTCTCCATCTACATGTCATCACTAGTGTCTGTCATTCAGAAACATGGTTTATCCCATCACTGTTATCATCTAGCTACTGGAGTGCCTCAGGGCTCAGTGCTGGGACTGCTTCTCTTCTCCATCTACATGTCATCACTAGTGTCTGTCATTCAGAAACATGGTTTATCCCATCACTGTTATCATCTAGCTACTGGAGTGCCTCAGGGCTCAGTGCTGGGACCACTTCTCTTCTCCATCTACATGTCATCATTGGGATCTGTCATTCAGAAACATGGTTTATCCCATCACTGTTATCATCTAGCTACTGGAGTGCCTCAGGGCTCAGTGCTGGGACCGCTTCACAGAACACATTGCTAGAACTGCCGGTCCTGCAGATTTGCCCTAAACAACACCAGGAGGATCAGGCTCATCCTATCGGAGCTTCACAACTCCTTCTCCAAGCTCTTGTTCTATCCAGACGGGACTACTCTCCTTCCAACATCTGTCAAACCTCTGCAACTGATCCAGAATATGCTGTGAGTAGTGTGGTGTTATGTTGAGTAGTGTGCAGTGAGTAGTGTGCTGTGAGGTTGAGTAGTGTGCTGTCAGGTTTAGTAGTGTGCTGTGAGGTTGAGTAGTGTGCTGAGTAGTGTGCTGTGAGGTTTAGTAGTGTGCTGTGAGTAGTGTGCGGTGAGTAGTGTGCTGTGAGGTTGAGTAGTGTGCTGTGAGTAGTGTGCTGTGAGGTTTAGTAGTGTGCTGTGAGTAGTGTGCTGTGAGTAGTGTTCTCTGAGTATTGTGCAGTGAGTAGTGTGCTGTGAGTAGTGTGCTGTGAGGTTGAGTAGTGTGCTGTGAGTAGTGTGCTGTGAGGTTTAGTAGTGTGCTGTGAGGATTAGTAGTGTGCGGTGAGTAGTGTGCTCTGAGGTTTAGTAGTGTGCTGTGAGTAGTGTGCTGTGAGGATTAGTAGTGTGCGGTGAGTAGTGTGCTGTGAGTAGTGTGCTGTGACTAGTGTGCTGTGAGTAGTGTGTGGTGAGGTTGAGTAGTGTGCTGTGAGGTTGAGTAGTGTGCTGTGAGTAGTGTGCTGTGAGTAGTGTGCGGTGAGTAGTGTGTGGTGAGGTTGAGTAGTGTGCTGTGAGGTTGAGTAGTGTGCTGTGAGTAGTGTGGTGTGAGGTTGAGTAGTGTGCTGTGAGTAGTGTGGTGTGAGGTTGAGTAGTGTGCTGTGAGTAGTGTGCTGTGAGGTTTAGTAGTGTGCTGTGAGTAGTGTGCAGTGAGTAGTGTGCTGTGAGTAGTGTGCGGTGAGTAGTGTGCGGTGAGTAGTGTGCTGTGAGTAGTGTGCTGTGAGGTTGAGTAGTATTCTGTGAGGTTGAGTAGTGTGCTGTGAGTAGTGTGCGGTGAGTAGTGTGCTGTGAGGTTGAGTAGTGTGCTGTGAGGTTGAGTAGTGTGCGGTGAGTAGTGTGCTGTGAGGTTAAGTAGTGTGCTGTGAGTAGTGTGCGGTGAGGTTGAGTAGTGTGCTGTGAGGTTTAGTAGTGTGCTGTGAGGTTGAGTAGTGTGCTGTGAGTAGTGTGCTGTCAGGTTGAGTAGTGTGCTGTGAGTAGTGTGTTGAGATTTAGTAGTGAGTAGTGTGCAGTGAGTAGTGTTTTGAGGTTGAGTAGTGTATAGTGAGTAGTGTGCTGTAAGGTTGAGTAGTGTGCGGTGAGTAGTGTGCTGTGAGGTTGAGTAGTGTGCTGTGAGGTTGAGTAGTGTGCTGTGAGTAGTGTGCTGTGAGGTTTAGTGTGCTGTCAGGTTGAGTAGTGTGCGGTGAGTAGTGTGTTGAGGTTTAGTAGTGAGTAGTGTGCAGTGAGTAGTGTGCTGAGGTTGAGTAGTGTATAGTGAGTAGTGTGCTGTAAGGTTGAGTAGTGTGCGGTGAGTAGTGTGCTGTAAGGTTGAGTAGTGTGCTGTGAGGTTGAGTAGTGTGCTGTGAGTAGTGTGCTGTGAGGTTGAGTAGTGTGCAGTGAGTAGTGTGCTGTAAGGTTTAGTAGTGTGCTGTGAGTAGTGTGTGGTGAGGTTGAGTAGTGTGCTGTGAGTAGTGTGCTGTCAGGTTGAGTAGTGTGCGGTGAGTAGTGTGCTGTGAGGTTTAGTAGTGTGCTGTAAGGTTGAGTAGTGTGCTGTGAGGTTGAGTAGTGTGTAGTGAGTAGTGTGCTGTAAGGTTTAGTAGTGTGCAGTGAGTAGTGTGCTGTGAGGTTGAGTAGTGTGCTGTGAGGTTGAGTAGTGTGCTGTGAGTAGTGTGCAGTGAGGTTGTGTAGTGTGCAGTGAGTAGTGTGCGGTGAGGTTGAGTAGTGTGCAGTGAGTATTGTGCTGTGAGGTTGAGTAGTGTGCTGTGAGTAGTGTGCAGTGAGGTTGAGTAGTGTGCAGTGAGTAGTGCTGTGAGTAGTGTGCAGTGAGGTTGAGTAGTGTGCAGTGAGTAGTGTGCAGTGAGTAGTGTGCTGTGAGTAGTGTGCGGTGAGGTTGCGTAATGTGCTGTGAGTAGTGTGCTGTGAGTAGTGTGCAGTGAGGTTGCGTAGTGTGCAGTGAGTAGTGTGCGGTGAGGTTGAGTAATGTGCAGTGAGTAGTGTGCTGTGAGGTTGAGTAGTGTGCAGTGAGTAGTGTGCTGTGAGTAGTGTGCAGTGAGGTTGAGTAGTGTGCAGTGAGTAGTGTGCAGTGAGTAGTGTGCTGTGAGGTTGAGTAGTGTGCAGTGAGTAGTGTGCGGTGAGGTTGAGTAATGTGCAGTGAGTAGTGTGCTGTGAGGTTGAGTAATGTGCAGTGAGTAGTGTGCTGTGAGGTTGAGTAGTGTGCTGTGAGGTTTAGTGTGCAGTGAGTAGTGTGCTGTGAGGTTTAGTGTGCAGTGAGTAGTGTGCTGTGAGTAGTGTGCAGTGAGTAGTGTGCAGTGAGTAGTGTGTAGTGAGTAGTGTGCAGTGAGGTTGAGTAGTGTGCAGTGAGTAGTGTGCAGGGAGTAGTGTGCTGTGAGGTTTAGTGTGCAGTGAGTAGTGTGCTGTGAGGTTTAGTGTGCAGTGAGTAGTGTGCAGTGAGTAGTGTGCAGTGAGTAGTGTGCAGTGAGTAGTGTGCAGTGAGGTTGAGTAGTGTGCAGTGAGTAGTGTGCAGTGAGTAGTGTGCTGTGAGGTTGAGTAGTTGCACAGTGCTCTCCCAGTAATACAGGAACTGCTCTGTGACAGTATTATGGGATTAGGAAGCTAAGAATTAGGAATTAGCATGTAAATAGATTCTAAACAAACCCATATCCTGTAATTACTACTATCATTATTATTATTTTTTTAAACTGAAGCTCTTATGAACCCACAAACAACATCTGTTTAAAACATGCATTTCATTCAGAGTTCAGCTGTGTGTGTCCTTCTACTCTCAATCTACGGCACTTCCTCATCGACCTGAAACACGTCGCTCTCACACTGATCGCAGTAACAATCATAACTGAGCTTTAACTATAAAAATCTAGTTTTTTTTAAATGTATATCCAGGGTGCGATTTGCCGGGGGGGATGCGTGGGATTTCCCCCTTTCTGGTCAATGTATCCCTGCCTCTGCTTAATTATTTTTATCCCCGGTGGGGATAAATTTATCCCCCCCTCAAAGTGATCAGTGCTACTACACTAGTGGCGAGGCGGATCACAAAACTTATCACGGATCCGTGGTTTGATTAAAGTCCATTTTATTTTAAAATGCGCTACTCTGACTGGCTCCGCAGCCTCTATCACCACTCTGAAGACTTGCTCAATGTCCCGCCCACGGCGCTATATGATTGGTTACACCTCACGAGTAATAGCCTATCAACACTTGCGAGACGGTTGCAGGTATTTTTTACGCTGCAGCATATTACTGAAGCGGGAATAAACATCACAATCTGATTATCTGTTTCTATGATGACAAGCAGAGTGCTGAAGTTGCACATACGGTGTTTTACTCAATTGAGGCTAAGCAAAGGTTTTTTGATTACTCACTCACTCTTGAGTGTCTGGCGCGAGTGATTTCAATGTTAAGTCAATGTAAAGACGCGTTTACGCGCGTCTAGAGGTCCTGCGGCGCGATGCGTTTCGCGCGGCGCGGTAGACGCGAAGCCCGAATGAGGCGAATTGACTTTGTCGGCCCGGCCCGACACATTAACTGTATGTTATGAGCCCGAGCCCGATTTAAACCCAGGGGTGGCGCCAGGGAAGTTGAGATGAAGCAAAGATGAAGTTGACGATCGCCATCTCCGTAGTGAATGCGCATATATGGAGAAATGCATGGATTGCATCAGAGTGTTGCCTATTTCTTTTCGTTTTGAATTGTTTCGTTTAAAGACATTTCAAGCGTTCTTTAGATATATTTCTTAATATTCTCTTTGAGGCATGGCTACACTTAGTTTCGGTTAATTTATGATGAGATCCGCTCAAGTTATCGTGCAGTGCAAATAACCGCGGCGGCGCCTCTGATTATAGCCTATGTCTGCTATATCTGCTTCTTAATACACGCAATTCGTTGATGAAAAATTTATTAAAATTAAGATACAATTTATACAAAACGAAATTCACTTTAAAGAAAGGCTTTCTACAAAACAAAACTTAATGAAATGGTCAAAATCATGTCTAACCCACTCCAAGTCTCCCGATATACTGCACATCCTATCTTACTCGTGCTGCTGTTCACTTTTCATAAATCAACATAGATGGAAAAAAATAACAATAATATTTTAACAAATATGAAACTAAATGAGCTTATTTAATGGCTAGGCTACAACACATATAGTAGGCCTATACAGACACTCTATTTGTACAAATTGCTGCACATTCATTTACTGCTTCTGAATTTTGCACACATAAGTTGAAAGGCATTTGTTTGTGCATAGTAAAACATATCTGCAACATTTATCAAGTTCACGGATATTGTGCGTGCATTTATTAATTATTATCATAATGAATAATGCAACAAGGACAAATCATGTAAACTGCCTTGTTTGTTTATTCAGAATGAAATGGATCGCAAATGGATCTGAAAGAAGAAACGTAAAAAATAAATAAAATAAAATAAAAATAAAACGTGAAAAATGATGAACACAGAAAATGAACAATAATGAACTTTGGATGGCCTAGGAGGAGTAGCCCTAGTAGGCTACAACTCTAATTTAATTCAACAAGGTTTTAGAATATAGAATATTTTTAAACAAAATAAATATTTTTAAAGATTATTATCCCGGGCCGGTGTGATGCGTGCGAGTGGAGGAGACGCTGAGCATGACACGTGACGTGTTGCATTTTGTAACACAAGTGCTGGATCAAGGGCCCGGCCCAGGTCAGGTCAAGTTCGGCTCGGGCAGAGAATCTAAGCTCTGATTTATCTGATCCTGTCCATTAGCTTTGATCCATGTACGGCTTTTCAGAATGTCACCAAGTACAAATATTTGTAATAGTATGTAATTTTTCAGCACGAAAACTCTTGTTAGCTAGCTGGGAACAATGAAAAGGGTCCAGAGCAGCAAATGCAGTGAATGAAGTTCATGTTCTCATGATTTATTTTTATGAATAAAAATGTTTCAAAACATCCCCCCCTCAGTTTTTTTTCACAAATCGCACCCTGTGTATATCCATTTATAATACTATTTATAATATAACCTTTGCATCAGATTCCCAAAAAAACTTAGTTAATGCTGCAGTGAGTGACGGTGAAAATTACATATTTCTCTCATCTGACTGCCGTTATCAATCTCTCTTTTTTTCCTATTTTGGAAAGTTGTAAAAGCACACTTAACTTCGAAAATTAAGATTGAAAACTGGAAAACATGACATTTGTACACAAATTACAAAAAAATTTTATTGTACACATTTTTAACAGAGACATGAGTGTAAGTTCTGCTGAAGTTGTTCAGGACTCAGCGATGGACTCAAAATCCGAAGCGCCTTCATAAAGTACGTGTGCCTCACGCAGGGAACATCGAGTCCTTCCTCGCGCAGGGCCAGAAGAGCCGCCTGGAAGACACACACACACACACACACACGAGTCCAGGTTTACAGGGCAGAAGGAGAGCGAGTGAATCCTAGCGGTGAGTGTGTGATTTACCTCTTTGCACAGGTTTTCTAGATCGGCTCCAGAGAAGAGCTCAGTTTGATCAGCCAGATCCTGCAAACACACGTCCTGATGAAGCGGGACACGTTTAGTGCAGACGTTCAGCACGGCCAGACGACCCTGATCACAGCAGACAACATCAGAATCAGCCAATCAAATCCTCATGGATAAAATCAAGCCCCGCCCTTGTTCTGTTTCACTCGCATAAATGTCACAATAGGGAAGAAAACACCAGCGCAACCCTCTGGTGCTCTTCACCTGTCCTTCAAAAATTATTGATTTTTTTTTTTTTTTGTCAATGAAATCAATGTACTATATTTTAGTTTGATAATGTTTAGTATTTTTAGGGGATTTTATGGTTTTATGGATTAGGGAATTTATGGTACTAAATTATATTTACGCTGTATTTATAATCCATTTATTCACTTTTTTAACATAGACCTGAACATTTCATTTCCAACTTAAACTGTCATAAATCTTGAATGCTTTAAAGCACAGACTGAAGTTTGATCTCTTCAAAGACGACACTTGTCAGATTATTGCTGAAGAGAAAAAATACGATTTAAAATTTTTATATGAAATATATATTTTCAAAATCACGTTTTACTCTAAAACTGCAAGAACATCAAAGCCATAAATCTAGACCTGTTGTGCTCCAAATGTGAGCCTGATATCTCAGTAAATGTTCTTCAGTGAGAGTGTGTTCGGCTGCAGTACCAAACGCTTCCACTAGAGGAAACTCGTCTCATTCATTTCCAATGCGCTCATTTTTGATCATGAGGAGCACAAGCGTGACTATTATTTACAGGACCATTAAACCTGTTCCAATCATGTCCATGATTTTTTGTGTTCACACAGTAAGTGCCAAACCCTTTACCAAGTTTCGTATCATTCTGATGAAGATTTTTTTTATAAAAAAAACAAAGCATAAAACACGAAGAGCACAGATATCATGAAATTCAATGAAGACTTCAAGGTGACTTTAATGCAGTGGAGTGTGTGTGGCTGATGCTAGGACTGCTCACCTCTCGGTCTGGAGGAGGCACGTATATAATCTGGTCGAGTCGGCCGGGTCTGAGCAAAGCGCTGTCCAGAACGTCTGCTCTATTAGTGGCAGCCACGATCAAAACATCCTTATTACACACTTCCTGGAGCTCCATCTGAAATCACACACACAGTGGTAACATCACTTGAACATTTATTTGTAAAGCGCTTCACAATACACATCGTTTCAAAGCAGCTTTACAGAAAATACAAGAGTCCACATTACAGTTTAGAGTGATCTGTTATCAGAGGAGACTGTCTAAGTTATGCATTTCAGAAACGTACATATACAAAATCGCAGTTAGCCAAAAAGGTATTAATTTAAACAATGTAATAATTTAAGATACAATGAGCTCATTGAAGTCATGAATACTCGTTTGATAAATTATTTGTTATCATTTGCTCCATATAGAGCTATAAGACCATCTAGAGTCATGAAATATCATCTTATATTATTATTCTCCACAAGAGGTCGACAAAGACACTCAGTGTAAGATATTTAGAGCTGAATTAAAAGGGTTATGCATGAAATCGTGAGTTATTTTGAATTTAAGTTTAAAGAATGTGAGGAATGTGCTCAAATTACTATTTATTATTTATTGATCAAATCTTGTAATTTTAAAGATAAATAAAAAATAAAATAAAAAAAAATCTCCAAAAAAATTGCATTAAAAAATAGAGAAAAATAATAAAATGAAATAAAATAAGCTTTCTGAACAAAAAAAAAAAAAGTATAATTTTAGGGCTTCGGGTGATGTTGACCGGCGAGGGAGAGATGCGTTACAGAACGCGAGGGAAGGATGAGGGTTAAAAATGACCTGATGTATTCTGGTGTCCTCCTGCTCTCCTCCCTCTATCTGAGCGATCTTTCTTCCCTCGCTCCGCCTCTCCACGGTCCGAAACCCCACGCCGTCCAGCTCGGTCAGCAGAACCGACAGAACCTGCGACTGGACGCTGTGAGACGAAGCGCTGTCCGCTCGAGAGCCCACCATGCTGTCGATCTCATCCAGGAACACGATGGAGGGCGCACACGCTCGCGCTTGAGCAAACAACTGCAGACAGACAGAGAGAAACATCCAGAACATCGCTCTAAAGTCGCTGAAATCAGCTCAGTGTTAAAGGAGGAGTTCACTTTAAAATGAGAGTTAGCCCATGATTTACTCTCCCTCAAGTCATCCTAGGTGTATATGACACTCTTCTTTCAGACGAACACAATCAGAGTTATATTAATAAACACCCTGATGCTTCCGAGCTTTATAATGGCAGTGAATTGAGACCATCAGTTTGAAGCTCAAAAAAGTGCATCTGTCCATCATAAAAGTGCATCTATCATGATTAGCACTTTTATGATGCACTATAGATAGATGCACTTCTATGATGGATGGATGCACTTTTATGATGGACAGATGCACTTTTATGATGGATAGATGCACTTTTTTGATCTTCAAACTGATGGTTGCAATTATAAAGCTCGGAAGCATCAGGATGTTTTTTAATATAACTCTGATTGTATTCGTCTGAAAGAAGAATGTCATATACACCTAGGATGACTTGAGGGAGAGTAAATCATGGGCTAACTTTCATTTTTGGGTGTGTGATGTCCGACCTGTGCGAGTGTTTTCTCTGAGTCCCCCACGTAAGGAGAGAAGAGCTGGGCTCCGCTGATGGAGAAGAAGGTGCAGTGTGATGAAGAGGCGGCTGCTTTCACCAGCGAGGTCTTCGCACACCCGGGCGGCCCGTACAGCAACACTCCTCTGGGCCGAGAAACACCCATCCGCACCAGTGCTTCTGGAAACCTCATGGGCCACTCGATACTCTGAACACAAGCATGTCATTAAACAGAAGAACTGAACTCTTCCTGTATAGACCTTATGCGCCAGAGAAACAGGTGCGCAGCCAGCTTTACAATATTGTCTTTGAACTTCCGTTTTTATGGCATTTTCTATGGCATTGCTGTCGAGGAGTAATTAGCTGGTAAAGAGGATTTACTTACTGTAGAGTAAACTAAAGTTATCACGAGCATTGTAATGTTCAAAGCAGATGTCTTCATGTCAGTACTAGACCGGGAAGTTTTTTTAAAAAGAGCCGTTCATTCATAAATACGTAAGATCGCAGTGAAAATACAAACCGGAAGACAAAAGACAACGAGTGCCGCGCTGAAAAGGGGCGGGGCTACATAAGGTCTATAGTGTGTATGCGTGTGACATCACCGTTGGCTGTTACACACACTGAGTGGCAGAAACACTGAGTGGCAGCGTTTGTTTTCAGCCGCGAAAAACACACAAAGCACATCTAAAACAGGAAAGAGCTTTGAGATCAGCTGTACAACTAGATTTGACAAGAAATCTGAGGTATATTTTCACAGACTGACGAAAGCTTAAGAACAGAGAAGCAAATTAATCGCTGCAATTCACAGAAACAACGACTCCAGGCAGAGAAAGCTGGATTTACAGTTTTCATTGTGTGTCGGTATGCTGAATTATGGGGTAAATTAACACCCTATATATTGTATTGAAATTTACATATTTACCATTGTGTATTCTGGATAATTGGATGTTTTTAATTAAACACTGACAAAAACTATTTTATAACTCAGGAGTGTGTTTCGGCGGGAAAGTGATGTCAGTGCATACTCTCTATTGGCTGCCAGTAACCAAGTGAACTCTTGTACCTGTTTGAGCTTGAGCTTCACGTCCTCTAGCCCTCCGATCTCCTCCCAGCTGATGGGTTTGAAGTCAGTCGCTCCGATACTGCTCCTCAAACACGACGGCTGCACGTGCCGCAGCGCTCGCATGAAGTGCTGCATCGACACCGGTTCACTCGCTCCCACCTGAACGACCACGACAACTCATCACAATCACGACTCACAACTCATCACGACTCACAACTCATCACGACTCACAACTCATCACGACTCACAACTCATCACGACTCACAACTCACAACTCATCACGACTCACAACTCATCACGACTCACAACTCATCACGACTCACAACTCATCACGGCTCACTCATCACGGCTCACTCATCACGGCTCACTCATCACGGCTCACTCATCACAGCTCACTCATCACGGCTCACTCATCACGGCTCACTCATCACGGCTCACTCATCACGGCTCACTCATCACGACTCACAACTCATCACGACTCACAACTCATCACGACTCACAACTCATCACGACTCACAACTCATCACGACTCACTCATCACGACTCACTCATCACGACTCACTCATCACGACTCACTCATCACGACTC